>NC_056732.1:428506405-428756405 GCF_019279795.1 Protopterus annectens | reverse complement strand
TTACTGTGCAGTATTAGGGGAGAATACCATACTCCTGAATGTGTCATCTTTCAGCTGAGGTCCCATCTGCATGACTTGATGGTAGTTCAGGTTGATGCAAAGGATTCCACATTAGTTATTGAAAACAGTAGGGAAGTTCCTTTATGAGCTGGTCAAATTTAACCTAGCAATATAAGCACCACCCCATGTCTCCCCTGAAAAGAGGCCATAGCCTAGTGGGACTAACCTGATCAAAAAAGATTAATAAAATAAATAAATGAACATCCTCAGGGCCATCCCTGTTCAGAAGCATTTGTACTTAATGGCCTGCCTGCTTAGCAAGAGGATAATAAAAAAAATGTGTATTTTAGTGCCATGTTATAATACCAGTTCACTGAATAAATTACCCTTTCTAGCTCATACTGCATTCATTATTACAAAATTCTCTAGAATACTAAGGTAGTACTTAGTCTGTTTTCTACATACCTTGTTTTATTAAAGTTAATCTTTTGAGGTCACAGGGTCGATTGATTTTCAAGGCATAAGTTTTCATCATATATTGGTTGAACAACATTCCTCTAGTTTTTGTGGTCATTGTGTCAAAAGTCTTTGTACAGTATGGATCAGCGGCTGGGTGTACAGGGGAACATACACATCTGCACCATGGTCCTGATAGTAGCAGCTCATCTGTCCTACAAAATAAAGGGCTTTTTCATCAACAAAGTATTCCCAGTAATAAAGGTCTGACCACATACTACCCTGAACACATGACATATTTCCAGGCCTGCTTTTAGTGGCTAATGCATTATTTCTATCTACTGTTAAAAGATTTGCCTAATCTTTAAGTCAATGTCAGACTTCAGTTTTGCTGCTTTGTTACTGCCACTTAACACTGCCTATCTGCTGTCAGCTTCTGGTAGAGTTTTGCCTATCCATATTTTCCATTTCCTCTTGCATAGCCATTATTTCATCTTAGCTGAAATAACTTGTAATTGCTGCCTGTATTTAGGAAGGTATACTTCCAGAGAAGGTTTTAAATGAAGCAGTGACTTAAAAATGAATGTAAATATTTAAAAAAATAATGCTTCTATTACACTAAACTGAAAAGATAGCTCATTACTTTCATGGACTGCATTTAAACAGATAGCTATTAAATACTTATTAGCCCGCAAATACTTAATCTATAGTGAAAAACTACATTCACACTTCATTGAATTTTGGGATATGTTATTTGATCACGTTCTACATTAATACAAATATTGTACTTTCTTTTATGGGCAAATGGCACATTTGTATATAGTTATTTGTTATATATGTTATTATCTTTACATGATTTTTCAATAATTGTTTCATTGTGATGTTGGTATCAATGTGTGTTTTAAGTCCTGAAAAAAATAAAATATAATAAAGAGATTTTCAAAAAAAAAAAAGAAAGAAAGAAAAAAATAATGCTTCTGGGAAATTGGGAATATCGACGGTTTCTGACTGTCTTTACATACAGAATCATATGCTATGACTATAAAAAGTATATATGAAACAGGTGCAGATCTTTCAAAGGAATGTGATGCATGTTAGTCTGGATAAGTTCAATGTTTCAGTAGCAGTATCTCTGTCATTGACTAAAAAGTAAAACTTTTTATCAGAAAGTGTAAAATCAGGAGCGGAGTGTTAGAAATAGTGTTGTACAAAGATTAAGGAATCATAACCAGAGTCTGGTCTCTGTGGAGTAACACTGTAATCTGCTACTCGGGATGCATTCTAGTGGAACAATGTGCTGATATTGCTTGGGTGAGTTACAGCTTCAACAGTGGTTATTTATTAAGTTTCTCATGTTACTTCAAACAAAGACAGAACAGCATTTATTATTATTATTATTATTATTATTATTATTATTATTATTATTATGTATTTATTTATTTAATTAATGTATTTGCCTTAGATGAGACTGCTCATGATCTGTATTTTTGCCAGTGAAATACAGTTTAAATTATGCACTAAATGAGCTGTAAGGCAGAAAATAGATATTGGAAGAAAGACAAAAAACACATGAGACAAAACACTTATAGGCAACATGTATTTTATTTATGCAATAAGCAGAGATGTATCCAGTGCTCATTAACAGAAGGTACTGAATGTAACCCTATAGCTGCACTCATTTCAGATCTCCCGTTCAGGTTTTTCAGTTACATTTTCTCTTTGTTTGCTGGCTGATCAAAATGGGTGGGTTTCTCTTCAAATGGCTGATGAAGGTGTGGCTACTGATCTTCTGTGTCTGGAGCTGGAGGGATAATGTGGGAGGGAATGTGATGTCACAACAGGGGCAGCTCCTTTGATGTCAGGGAGGAGGAGTTTACTCAGTCTGCAGCAGTGTTGGTAATCTGATCCTGTATCAGACTTTATGGGCTCAATCTTTTTGCAGAGTGTGTTGCATACAATAGCAGCTTGGCTTTGACTTATGGCTTCAATATATCAGAGATTCTCTGGCAAGATCAACACTTCTAGATCCTTTCCTTTTCCACCTGAGGCAAGTCACCTTCTGGGTGGCCAGTCCACAGAGGAGGACAGTGCTGGGAAGACCTCCCGCCCCTTGCAGGAGAACAGACCCCGATTACAGTACCAAGCCAGGAATGAAAGTGAAGATGAGGATGTAAGCTGATACCTTCTTGTAAACCCTCTCTTTGTTGTGCATTATCTCTTTCAGATGGTAATTTGGTACACTGTTGGTTTTCTGTCTGCCAGCTGGGACGAAAAAACAATCCTGGCAGTTCATCTTTAAAAAAAAAAAAAAAAAAAAAAAAAAAACACAACACTGATGACTTCTGGCTCAGTTTAGGTTGCATTGTTTAATTAGTTGTCATCCCTCTCATAAATGCATAAATGTAGTTCTTTTTACTGTTGTTTAAAGTTAGTATGTTTTTGATTATAAAAAGCATTTCATAAACTTCAGTGGTAATAGAACTAATTTCTGACAATGTCACATGCGACAGTTACGAGTCCAGTACATTGTTTCATTATAGCAGCATCACTGGTTTCACTTGGTGTTGCGTGTACGTGATCAGATTAATACTTTGTCCGTGCCAGGCTGACATGAAAACACTTAATGCAGAACCCCAGCATGTCTTTTTTAGTAATGTGAACCTACCTTCCCCAATTTGCTCACTAACTCCTGATTTCAGAGGTATAAAGGTTGGATTTGCATATTGCCTTAGTAACGAATGACTCATGCAGGGTACTGTCTGGCAGGTTTGATGGATGGAAGAGTTAAGCCACATTGGATCGATCATCCCAGTCATTTGTTGGCATGCTTTTGTTAAAAAAATACTAGCAATAAATTAAACAGATGGTTCCCTAGCTGTTTTTCGTGCTGAGGAATTATCATTAGATTTTTTTTTCTAAAAGAACTGCTGAGATTTGGAAACAGAAGAGGTCTTTGCATTTCTGCTTTATGACATGTGTTACAAAAAGGACACAGAAATGTTTCAAGTGAAAAAGAAATATATTTTAGTGTGGAGAATAAAGCAAGGATGTTCAGATTCAGTACAATATAGGTTTATTACAGGACTTTATGATCTGTTCATGTGACTCTAGATGGAGTTGTATGTTATTCATACAGTTGTCTGATGTTTTGGAGGAAGTGTTGTGATACCTACTTTTTGTTCTTCAGAATATACTCGCTGCAGTAAAATTGCAGGATTTAATAAAAAATGCCTGTTGGAACTATAATGTGCAGTTAGCATAATTGTAATGGTAACTGTTTCTAGAGGCTCTTTGAATGTGAGTATTGCAGGCAACCTGTGGGGCTCCATTTGTTTAGATAATTTAATTTTCCTTCAGTGAGCAGTGAAAAGACCTTGACAGCAGATAATAACAGTGAGCAGGCAAACTACTGGCAGTAAGAAAATATGTCCATATTATGTTGGAGGTACTACAGATTGCAAGAAGGAGAACAGTTTAGTGCATTTGGTATATGAATAATAAAATGCAGTAAGAGACACCTAAGGGGTATAGAGAAACTGTAGCTTGAATCTCAACATCCCTTACTGCATTAGTATTCATGATCCATAGATGTCGCTTTTTTTCAGTGCGAGTGAAAATAAGACAGTACTTCTACAGCATAGCTTGTCTGCCAGCACTGAATGTTACTGTCCAGCTCCTATCAGTGTTTATCAAAATGATTTGAGTATAATTAATTCTACAGCCAAAGTAATAGAATCAGGATGTGGTATGTTAACCTCAGAGAGGCAAAGTAATAGGAATATATTCTTCTCCTTCCTAGTTCTCCTTAGAAGAAATTAATTCACTGTGTGTTTTGACTGTTGTCACATTGTATACAGAGTATCATGCATTATGAATTACATATGCAAAAAATTAATTTGCAGAGTGACTAGGAATTCAGTGGAAACATATGCTGGAAAATGTAGGTATTCGTTGTTGTGATAGTTTTAAAATTAGTATGATTAACAAAGTGAAATCTTAGAGTTGATACAAAAAGTATTAAAGAGAAATTGCATAATTCACAGAACAGGGTTTGAATTTTAGAGTCTCCAACTACACACTAAGTGACTCAAAACACATTATTAATCTTTCTTAGTGGTCTCATTTTTTTCTAAAAACAGGCATACTTATCCAGTTGACTCTTGTTGAAATAGATGGGTGAATTAGAACTGGCAAATAAATTGTAAACATACTGGTTTCAAAATTCCTCCTATTTCTACTAGCTTACCTTGATAATATATAAAACAGCAAGAATCTATCTTATACCTACTGTAATTAGTGTGTTCTTAATAATTCCTTATGCATTGGTATTTACTATGGTCTTTAGTAATCCCAAACAAATAGTCATAGCTAAACGTGGAATCCTTCAAAATTATCAGTAGGTAATTGTGTGCATGTGTGTGTGTGTGTGTATGTGTGTGTGTGTGTGTGTGTGTGTGTGTGTGTGTGTGTGTGTGTGTGTGTGTGTGTGTGCCCTCATGGGTGCGTGCGTGCGTGTGTGTGTGAGTGTGTCCTGCAAAGGTTTGCCATCCTGTCCTGGACTATTCCTATTACTGGTGCTTACAGATATAGACCAGTTCCCATGTAAGAATGAAATTTGTTTTGGAAAATGAAATCAATGAATGAATCTGAAAACTATGCAGATTCAGTTCAGTACACTAGAACTTTGCTTCACTTGTCAAAACAGTTCTAATTGTATACTAGCTGATGTTAATTTAAGCCAACATGAACATTCATAATAGGTAGAGTTGTATCTGCTGACTTTAACTTCCATCTGAAGTAACTCCTCTGGCTTCGGAAACTATTCTGTTTCACTTGCATTGAGGCCAGCGTATTCACTGACAGCCAGGTGATGTATGTGAAATGTACTTGCAGGAGCTGTCTATGGTGCTGAATTTGCTCAATGTGGCATTTTTAGCTGCTTCCTGTATTCCATGGTTTGATTTGTTCAGTTTTCATTTGTCTGCTGTGTGACTAAGCTGCTTCAGAACCATCTGATCGTTGCTGAGTTTTCACTGAAACAGATACACTTACTTTGTTTCTTCAAAAGTTCATGGGTAACCCTACAGGGCCTAAAAATACTACACTGCACACAAGGATATGCACAGTTTGCTGTTATGGCAGTATAATACATTACTTTAAATACAGGTTGCCAAATTCAGTTAAGAAACCATGAATTATCTAAAATAGAATGTGGTTTATCTAAAACATCTCCCATTAGCATCAATTGAATAGTGGTCCTTCAGGGAAATACAACTTCCCAGATCTTTTTAAGACAGTGTGTTTTGTTAAAATGTTTTACTTTCTCTTAGTGTTAGGTACGTAATACATTACTGTAAAATGATTTCCACTTTAAATGCCTGTGCACATTGCACATGGCATAAGTGACACAGTGGCTAAAGGTATCCTGAATTAACATGCTATGCTTACTTAAGTTAGGTATTACTGCAGTTCATTACAATGTGACATTGCAGCATTGTAACATATTTATAGGCTATGCACCTAGACATTATTACTGATATGACATCAATATATGCAATTATAAATACCAGTATTCTCTCTGGAGAAATGACTTGCAAGTATGTTGAGGGAGCAGTAATGCAGCTGTCACTTTCAGTTTGATGTGACCACTGTAGGCACTTCAGAACTGTGAGGTATACGTCTGCAAAGTGTAATTGAAAACTTCTTTCATTACTTTGAACTGTATGCACTGCTCTACTGGAAAACAAAAAATACATAAAGCAACACTCTGAAACAGCTGTAAAATAGCTGTTCTCGGTCAGTCAGGGTATCAGCAGCTACACATTGCTATATAAGTTTGTTTTTGTTAAGTAGGTCTCAGATGTCATTGGGACACCTGGGGTGTTTTTTTTAAACTAGTTCACAACTTAAAGTTATATTGCAAGCTACAAATGAGTAATGTAAATGCACAACTTGTCTATTAGCTCCAGTGGATAATTACAGCTTGGAAAACTACTGCAGCCATGAGTGAACATTATGATTTTCTGCTACTGTTACGTCATAACAGAAAAAAAAAAACATGTTGATTGTTGTTCATTTGCATACTATATTACACAAACTACAATTTCCTGCACTAAGCTATTGCTTCATTAACAGGTTACCATAGTGTTTTGCTCATATTTCTGTATTCCTAAGGTTATTTACTGGGTGGTAAAGTGTTTTATATATTATGGTATATGTGCTTGCTGTTTGAAGGCTGTCTGACATGCTTTTACACAGCACTGTTAAAAAAATGTGCATATTGGCATACTGGTTAAGGTGTTTGCCTTACAAACCAAAGGAGCAGGGTTTGATTCTCACACAGGGTAATTGGCTAGACTTAAAACAATCCACAAAAGCAGTTAGCCTAGTACTATTCTATGAATTTATTATTTTTCTGTGATTATAAATGTGAGTTTATAAATGGGAAGCTATAAGTTAGGGGATACTAAGGGGAATGCCAGGGAGAATATACCAATCTTATTTTTATGCAGACAAATAACACTAATAAGAGAGACCAGGACAATAATTACAAAACATTCCAGGCAAAATAAATAGATTACAACTCACATATCCATATATTAGTCTTCATTGCTTTGATAAGAATGTTATAGTTCCAGTGGTGTCTTTTTAAGTGAGTAATACTAATACTGTTTCCTAAGGATTGATGTCTCAGATGAAAACTCTTATTTTGGAGGGCACTCTATTATGCAATATTTGTACTGTATTGCTATCTTCAGTGCATGCTAGAAAGACCAGTATTCAAACCTTGAATTATTGCTTGCTTTGAAAGAGAAAGATAAACAGAAAAATATTTAAAAGGCATGGGAGAAGTTAAAGAGTCAACTTAAACATGACACGCAATATGTTGAGACAGCTGTGTCCTACTTAAGTGAGCAACTGAGCAATTAAGGAATGGCCAAAACCAAATTTTCTAAGGATATCATGGCATTTAAATATCTGCATGCAATTACAATGCCTGACAGCTCCCTAGTCAGGTTTGTTTAGGAGAGTATTGTCTAAAAAAATGAAAACTTGACATAGACTGTAAACAAATATATCCACTTCTTTCTAAATGAGGTGTTGCATGGTATCGCTGCATTAGTTAGTCATGACCATAGCAAATCATTTATGTTTAAAATGGGTACTACAATTGCTGGCAACAGTCAAGAGATTAGTATAACTTTAGACTGAATGAAATACCACATAAACGGTGCACCTAACTGGTAATTTAAAAATGAAGGCAAATGTCTGTTACTCCGTTGTTTGATACTCAGAAATGCAAATATAAAGTGTGATTTTGTATTTTATATTCTAATTCCAAGATTACAGGCTTCTTGGAAAATTTACATTATTCCAAGAGACAACAAAATTAGAGTTAGTGAATAGATGGACTGTGGGAATGGGGTTACAAACCAACAACATTGAGGCCAGGGAAGAAAACCCCTGCAAAAACATTTTGAAAATATTACAGTAAGTTCTGAGTTTTACTGTTGGAGTTCCAAAGTTGCCCTTTCTTGTTTTCACTTTTGAGAGCTGAACAAGGGCTTGAGAATGTTAAGTCATGCAGCTGATAAATTATTACCCAGGAAGCTGTATTATTCTACCGTGAGAGGAGAATCCCTGCAGTAATGAGGTTAGTAGAGAAACTTATACCAGTGCAAACAGGTGTAGCAGATTTTTAACTTTAACGACATACAATTACCTCTCATTGGTATGACAAGTCAACCATTCATGGGTAAGGGATGACAAAGTGAAAAGATCTGGGCTAGCAGGACAGTTAAAGAACAGAAATCATTTTCATTTTTTGAAAGTGAATGCATGATTTAGAACAAATTCACCTAAACTCAGCCTAGTTTGGTGATGTTGGGGTGGGGGATTCCAGAATAGTCATCTTCTGTTACTATTGTAATAAATATATGCAAAAATGCATACACGTAAACACATTGAAAAAGAACCTGTGTCCAGTCGGAATTTTTTAGTAAGCAAATGTAAATAAATAAACATTGTGCTTTTCTTTTACAAATAACATTGCTTCAGGAACCAGACATCTTAAGTAAAGATGTTCTTTCTATCTCTCTCTCTTATTCGCAGTAACCCATTTTGTGCTGATGAGGTCAATAAAAAGACTGAAACATGCATGTCCACAGCTAGTAGGGTTGGGCTTTATTTGCCTGAATGGAATTCTGGAGTAATCCCTGGAGAATGCGCAGAAAGTGTTGGTGTTTGTTGTGTCAGTATTTTAACGTCAGTATTTTGGATGATGGTGTAGCTGGCCATTCAAGCAGCTGCCTTACAGCAATACATGTATGTTAGGCCAATCATTGAGTTCAGTGTCCCATTTGGCATGTACTTCACTAAACACCTGCAACAACTGGAGAGGCCGCAAAAGTACCTCACAAAGAGGATCCTAGGCCTTAAAAATTTGTCCTATATGGACAGACTAAAAAAACTCCCAATCCCTCCACACCACACACTCCAGAGACCTCAACCTCATTACCATGATCAACAGAACATGCTGGAGGGACAGGTGCATAACCCAGAGACTATCCATGCTATGGAATAGACATACCATACGTGTCACGCAGAGCACCTCACTGGACCTCTTCAAGAGAAATCTTGATGAGTGGATGGGAAATAGAAAATTCACCCCAGGGATCCCTCCAGTGGCTTTACTCAGCAGAGGCACTGGGAACTAAGGTTGGGTGGCACAATGCCAGGGTAATCCTATGGGCTAGGCTTGTAAAGGCTCCAGGGCCATTAGGCTAGTATATATATATATACATCTATATATATATATATATATATATATATATATATATATATATATATATATATATATATATATATATATATATATATATACATATATATATATATATATATATATATATATATATATACATATAGCTTCCTGGAGCTTTTTTGTGGAATGTAGAACTGCATTCACACACACACACACACACACACACACACACACACACACACACACACACACACACACACACACACACACACACACACTTAGCAAAAGGGATGGATTTCAAAATGCTAAATGAGTAAGCAAAAAGGTGGCAGCTAAAGTTCAGTGGAAACAGATGTGAAATACTGCACACAGGCCAGAACATTTTCATGTGAAGAAACACCCTAGAGAAGCATAACTTATGGGAACAGAGTAGGCAATGGATCCAGGGGTCTGATCACACCAGGAATGAACTATCAGGAAGTGAGTGAGATGGAAGTTACAGTAACAAATGGCATGCTGTGATGTACCTCTGCAGAGTAGAATTCAGCAGAAAGGAGGCAATGTTTCCACTTTACAAAGACATGGTCAGACGTCACCCTAAATATTGCATGCGGTTGTAGAGGCCATTCAAGGAAAAAGGGCATCAGACTGACTGAAGGAATTCAGATGAAACCTACCAGAAACACCCTTGGGATACAGAAGAAAGAATATATCTAGGGGCTAGTGGAACTAGAGCTCTTCTCATGTTTTTCATTTGAGACTGTGGGTGTGGGTGGGGGTGGGCATGAAATCGTCCCATGGAGATATGGAGGACTTATTCTGAATGGAAGGGAGATGGAAATGATGGCACCACATAGTCGTGAAGAACTACTTCAGGGATGAGCTCAATTATTGTTTTCACAATGTGCCCTGCTAATTTTATTGAACACAGGATTATGGAAAGAAGGGATGTACTTTCAGTTACGCTAACTGGCTCTGTGTTGTAATGCTGAAATTTTTGAGCATACTATAAGTTTCAGTGTTGCAGTGGGAGGGTGCATGTGAGTGTTAGAAAGCTAATGTTATAGTTAGAGCTAGGTAAGGGGATAGGTTTAGTCCTGTGTGTGAGTTCTGGATTATATGAAGAGTGTTTGAGTGTCTTACATTGTGCTACTGCTAGGGAAATACTTTTTATAAGGTAATATTTAGGTTTTTAGGTCTAGGTAGTGACGAGCTTAGGATGAGGGTCATCACAAATGAATCAGATGGTACAGGGAGGAGATTCTCCCTAGCCCATACCTATTCATGTCTGCTAACCCTTACCGAAACCTTGCCCCTGTCTCTAACCCCAAACCTACACATTACCTTATGAAAATGTCTTTCCTCAGCATTATCTCTACTAAAAGTGTGTCTGATGTTACTGTTATTTATTATTTTTTCCTGTTTTTTTAGTTGACTGAGTGCAATAGGACAACATTTGTCTTCCTTTTGCAATCGGTACAGTAGCAATCAGTTTTTACTCAGTTAAAATCAGTTTCAGCATGCAGAAATCGATGTAATAGGAATCAGTGTTTTTGCATGTTAAGATGAGGTAATGCTCTCATATACACATGCACACTATATTCATACATACATAAACATGTGTATATATATATATATATATATATATATATATATATATATATATATATATGCGTGTGTGTGTGTGTGTGTGTGTGTGTGTGTGTGTGTGTGTGTGTGTGTGTGTGTGAATGTATGTATGTATACATTCCTGTGGGAAAACATTTACTTTGATGAATGGAGAAAAAGTTGTTTTGTGTGAATGAATGATTGAAAATCAGCTGATTGTACATATTGCCTTTATCTGACAGAGATTGCAGTATAATGGGTATCAGAGAATTTGCTCTCTCCCCCCTGTAGTGCAATCTCAGAGTTAGTATAGATAGATAGAAACATAGATAGATATAGATATATAGGGATGTGTGTGTGTGCGTGCGTGCGTGTGTGTGTGTGTGTGTGTGTGTGTGTGTGTGTGTGTGTGTGTGTGTGCGCGTGTGTGCGCGTGTGTGCGCGTGTGTGTGTGTGTGTGTGTGTGTGTGTGTGTGTGTGTGTGTGTGTGTGTGTGTGTGTGTGTAAATAAAAATATACTTCAAACTAAGAAAAAAAACATCAGGCAATCCAACTGGTATTTAGCACTTTTGTTCCTTTATTAGTGGATGGAACTTCTTCAGAATATGAAAGTTACAAAGTAGAAATAGTCTATAAAGGCTGCAATGTAAGACAAACCATCCTCTATGCAATGACAACCTAGTCACTAACAAGTACATGTTGATGTGGTAAACCAATTAAAAGAGTTAGGGTAAACACACTTAAAACTGTAAAGGAGTCATATCAAAATGCCTGCAGGGTGAATAATTATAATAGTTAGGGTAAACATACTAAAGACTTTGTAACTTTCATATTCCGAAGAAGTTCCATCCACTATATAAGGAACGAAAGCACTAAATACCATTTGGATTGTGTGATGATTTCTTTCTTAATTTGAAGTATTTTTTTTATTTTAATAACTTTCTTCAGGTTTTTTGGTTGTTTTAGTTATTTATATATATATATATATAAAAAAAAAAAAAATATATATATATATATATATATATATATATATATATATGTGTGTGTGTGTGTGTGTGTGTATATATATATATATATATATATATATATATATATATATATATGTGTGTGTGTGTGTGTGTATATATATATATATATATATATATATATATATATATATATATATATATCTATAGATCTACTTCAGTAGATCGAACATATTACAAGTTTGAACCACATATGGCCGAGACCATATGTTCGAACTTGTTATAGTTCGAACACTGAAGTAAAAAAAGAAAAGACAACAAAAAACAAAATTAAATGTCTGTAGCAGGGGGGCTATGCCTTCCTACACCCCCACACCCCCTTACTTAAATATACCAACTCCAACATCGCACTACATTGTGGAAAAGGGAAATCTTCCCATTCTGCCCTGTACGGAGATCTCCATTCAGTCCAATCGAACATTTACAAGTTTGAACGTATAGTCTCAGCCACTTGTTATATGTTCAATCTACTGAAGGGGACCCACATATATATATATATATATATATATATATATATATATATTTTTTTTTTTTTCATAATTTTGCTTTTGAGCATTTGTGTTTGATCAGTTGAAGTCATAGAGATGAACATTTGACTAAGCAATATGCATCCATGTATACTTTGCATGTATGTGTGTGTGTTTAGGGGGTTGTGTGAGACCATCCTCTCACTGACATGCATTACCCATTGCAACCCCATTTACAATGAATGGTAAACAGCCTCTCCTGCATTCCACCCTTTGATAGTAATAGCCCTTTCCATGAGTACAATATACCTTTTAAAGCACACAGTACACATACAGTAGTCCTTTTTATTCTATATAATATGAATGGCCTTTTCCAGGAGTGCTTTTTGGCCTGTTACATTGCAGGCTATACAAGCTCTAATGCTGTCTACATTTACTATAGCCTGCACATGCTCTGATGCTGTGCATATTTACTCTATCAATGCATCCTGCACATGCTCTAATGCTGTCTTTATTTACAATAGCATGTGCCCCCTGCACATGCTCTGATGCTGAATACATTTACTGTAGCATGTGCACCTTGCACATTCTTTGATGCTGTGCACATTTACTATAGCATGTGGACCCTGCACATGCTCTGATGCTGTGTACATTTACAATAACATGAGCTCCCAGAACATTCTATGATACTGTGCATATTTACTATAGCATGTACACCCTGCACATGCACTGATACTGTGTACATTTACTATAACATGTACATCCTGCACATGCTCTGATGCTGTACATTTACTATAACATCTGCATCCTGTACATGTTCTGATGTCGTGTACATTTACTATGAATAGTAGTGTACAGTAACACTGAAAGAGTGCATAGGATATAGGACGTTCATGCTACTATGCCTTGTGTACTGCAAGGAGCTTTTACATTTGTTGATGTTGAGATTGTTGGATCCCAACTTATTGAACATTTTTTGCTGAGATTTGATTAATTGCATGTTCATGCATGATGCAATAAGTTGTGTACTACAGTACTTTATCATGTGTTAATGTTTTGCATTTTCTCCATGATAGTACAGCAATGTATAATTACTATATTTATGTTATGGAGGTGTAGAGGAGTAATTGTCCAACAGAAGGCATGTAAGGTTAGTATCCCCACACACACTAAGATATGAAAGCTGGCTTTTTTGTTTTGTGTGAGAAGTGGGACTTTTCTTAGTTATATATTTGTTTACATTTTAGTAACTTTGTATGAAATTACTTTTTCACAATGCAGTGAAGCCTTAATCAGTCTTGTTTTTACTAGTTTAAGATTTTAAGCTGCAGTCATCTCCCTTTTGATCATCGGCCATGAATCATCCTACATTTCTGTTGCTCCCCCATCTTCACATGTGTTAAAATATATTGCTTACTGAGTGTCTCTACAGCATTCCACAAACTTCACTCACTTGCCACTGACCCCTTTTCATAAACTTGTGACCTTACTTAATTATCATATAGTTTCTAGGATAGATACCAAGATGGCCTGAGTTCTGTGTCTGGTATTCGAGCTTTTGCACCTTTATGACATAAGAGAAAGAGTCCTCAACAGTACACTTTATACTTGCTTTTATATCTGTCAGTCTGTCTGTCTATCTCTTTATTTATCGATCTATATATCCCTCTATTTATTTAAAGTGAGCAGACTGGATCTAATGTCAATTTTTTTACTGCAGCATAACTGCAGAACCAAAAGAACACAGACACAATATGCACTTATGGTCTCATAACTACAGATAAACATATTGCAAAATCATGGATTACATTATTCAAGCATTTTCCCATAAGATGATACAAAGGCGAATAAAGAAGTATTCAACTTTACTGCACTATTGTTTAAAAGTAATAATTCACTCAATTATACAGTGTTCTTTAAAAATTATTCCGAAAAGTGGTTTTAAATTTTTTAAATCGGGAAGATAAAAAGGAATCGGTACTGCTTACTAATAATAAAATCTGCTAAACTATATAAATGTGTGGTATTTTAAATGACAATATTAGGATAAATTAGCACCAAATACCCGTTTTACAATACACATATGTAGTTTTCCTGGACAGTGTAAAGATTAACTATATATTAATTTTTTTACTTCTCATTTCAGGCATCATTATAGACTGAGTTTATTCACATGACTGAAGAGGGTACATTTGCTATAGACTTGCAACTTACCTGAGTAGATTAGTATAAAAAATGGCAGAGAATAGCAGGGAAATCTGGTACCCACACCTGTTGTGTGCTCTACTGTCCAAACTCTGTCCACAACAACCTCACTGCAAATACTTATTATACAATGACTGTCCATTAATATTCAAGTCCGAGCTTGCTGATTGGTCTGCCCAACCAGTGTGCCCATTGTAAATCCTAGAATACACCAACAGAAAAAGATC
The DNA here is from genome assembly GCF_019279795.1 of Protopterus annectens. Lineage (NCBI taxonomy): Eukaryota > Metazoa > Chordata > Ceratodontiformes > Protopteridae > Protopterus > Protopterus annectens. The sequence goes on along the minus strand of NC_056732.1, from coordinate 428,741,653 downwards.
CAGTCACCCAGACTTTTTTCCATTAGTATATCTTGTAATTATTTTACTTTTCTTTCTTTTTTTAACAAAAAAAGAAAACGGAAGACCTCAAACAAACGAGAGAGATAGTGCCAACAAAAATAAGAGGATAATCAGGTATGTACTGCAAAACTAAAGAAACTTACCGGATTAACCTTTTATTTTGTCTGTCCCGGCACTCCTGAATGTTAAAAGTCTCCCGGTTTCTTTTTTTCTTTTCAATTAACAAAATAAAGGCAATGGAGATCTTCCTTTCTCCATTGCTACCTTTATGCAGCACTGATGTACTGCACAACCATAGGAACATAAGTCCCATACGCATGTGCAGTACATCAGAAAAAGCCCCAGGATACTGGAAAAATACAGAAGGGCACCACAGAGGCATTATTCAAAGACATTATTTAAGACAAGTAAGTATTTTTTTTTCTTAAATAATGTCATTGTATAATAGCAATAATTGATTCCATGGTGTGGTATACTGATATTTACCCCCAGTTGGCTTCGCTCTCATGATTAAACCAAGCCAACTGTGGGTAAATCCTCAATGTACCACACCGATGTCATCGGTTATTGCTTAAATAAGAAATACTCTGCCATGTTTAACTATTACAATGCAAATTCAAGATCATTTACTCACGTTATGGATTTCCTAGTAACAGCAGTAGCTCTACTGGCATACTTAACATGTTGTACTTTTATCTTGTTGTTCCTCATCTCTAAGTTTGTTAATCTGCTTGGATGGAACCAAATGACAGTGTGAAAGTATATTCAGAAATGTATATTTTGTACTAATAATTAGATGTTGCTGACCCACTAGTTCACATATCATTTAAATATAGAAAATTTAGTTTTATTTATGCTATACATTTGTAAAAGTTAAGCATCTTTCCTTAAAAAACTAAAAAAAATAATATATAAATATATTTTAATCATATTGGTATGTTTTCAGAGAAAAGTGTTTGTATTTTTGAATATTTATATGTCATTTTTTTAATGTTACAGAGTGTCATTTTAAAATGGCTGTGATATTATCACATGATTTTGTGACTCTGAATCACACAAATGCATGAGGGAAGTTTAAATATTGTATGGTCTTAGAAAATGTTTGTTCTGATAAAGTCCTTCTGTGGGATAGGAGAAAGTGCTCAATAAATATTTTAACTATCTTCATTTAGTCATTCTTGAAGGACATTTGCTGGTGCTAGACTTTTTTTTAACCAACTTCCAGGTGGACTACTAGTGGGGTACAGCTCTATATAATAAAGTCTGCTCATGATACAACTTTTCTAGCTTTTCTGCAATTAATCTTTTTCTATATTTTAAGTAAATGAAAACAAGTAGCTATTGTGTTAAGATCTTTAAAAATGTATTTTACAGAATTTGAGGATCAGTAAGTTAAGCACAAATATTTGGGAAGTTAGGGGTAAAAGAACTGCATCTAAAATAGACTCAGTGTTGATTGTCAATGGGGATATTACAAATTCCAAAATGTGGCAATAGCAGTGAATATTGCATTGCTGCCTTATCATGAGGGAGACCACTTTGAAGAACCAGAACACTTTGTTCCTCAAAATATCACACTCAAAGCCTGTTATAAAGTACTGCATAATTGCAATCAAAATTGGTACTGAAGTGTGTAAGAACAATGCGTGCACCCATAAAGGAAAAAAAGAATAAAGCGCAAAAATTACTGTGACAGCAAACACATTATCCCAGATTTAGTTACATATGTATTTGTAGTGTAAATAAAAAGGTGCAGCATTTCCATCCCCCATGTTTCATGAAAAGTGAAACTGAAAACACTGTAAAAACATTTCAAACTGGACATAAAACAACAGGAAAAGAATGTTCAAAACTAGAGCATTAATTTCAACACAAAATTGTAGTAACATTTTTATATTTAAAAAATGTGATGCCTGCATATGCATACTACCAAATTATGTCTGGAGTAAGTCTGAGGACAGCAGAAGTTGTGCATAATTAAGAAATGATTTGTGAATCAAACTGAAAAGGGATTTCACTAACTTGATGGAAGGTGTAGTTCCACACATTGACTGAGAAGGGAAACATTGTAAGGGGTTGTTTCTAGACCCCTGAAGAATATAAAATATAACATAAAATCTCAGTTATATTCTTTTCAGATGCTGCTTAATAACATACATACACCATTTAATAGTATTCTAGAATGGAGTCAACAGGAGTGTTTGCATACAATATCATCATCTTTTTTCCTTATGGCAAACATGAAACTAGTACCGATTGGTCCTGAAAATCACTGCCATATTTTCACAGAGGTATTGTACTCCTTTCTTGATATGTATATACATGGATCTACTTCATATGATCGACAGTTCATATGATCGACAGCATTTTCAGAGAGATCAAAACACCTAAGTCTCAAAACACCTACAACTCATTTGGTCGACACTCATAACATCGACACATGGCATTCAAAGCATTATGCCCTTTCACCACTGTAGCGCGACCCTGGAGTTAGAATAAATAGATGGGGGGGGGCACAGCCCACATCCAGAGGTTTCTCAAATGTATTAGATAAATATTGTCATCTTTGTTATAACTATCCACATGTATCTGTGAAATTGACTATGTATGTGGGGGGCTACGCCCCCACACTCCCCATTTTAGGGGCTGTGCCCCCCACACCCCCCTCTATTTATTCTAACTCCAGAGTCGCGCTACAGCGGGGAAAGGGCATAATGCTTTGAATGCCATGTGTAGATATTATGAGTTTCGACCAAATGAGTTGTCAGTGTTTTGAGCTTTAAGTGTTTTGGTCTCTCTGAAAATGTTGTTGATCATATGAACTGTCGATCATATGAAGTAGACCCATATACATACATACATATATATATATATATATATATATATATATATATATATATATATATATACATATGTGTGTGTGTGTGTCCACATTGTAATTTCAAAATTTCAAAACCTTGAACATCAGAATCCCGATGTTCAGATGTTCACAGTTTTAAAATCTCAAAGGTAAACAACTGAGATCACCCAACAGTGCAGAGCAGCAAATTTACCTTTCTCTTTATTGCAGTTCAATATTGGACTTGGTATATTTAAGTAGCTAGGGGTGTAGGGTTGCAGCTCCCCCACTTGGGGGGGGTGCAGGGGGAAATGTGATTGCTAGCATTTTTTTGTTTTTTGTATATTTGTGTGTGTGCGTGTTTGTATGTGTGTGTGTGTGTGTGTGTGTGTGTGTGTGTGTGTGTGTGTGTGTGTGTGTGTGTGTATGTGTGTGTGTGTGTATGTGTGTGTGTTTGTGTGTGTGTGTGTGTGTGTATTATATATATATTGTAGTCATAGTTATTATGAGAAATTTCACACAAAACAAGGAAAATACAAAAACAGTGAATTTCACAGCTTCTGTAATAAGGCAAGTTGAAATGCTTTCAAAAGTGTACTTTATATCTGTTTGTACATATTCTGTCCTGAGTACTTAAAAAGGGCTATGTGATTTATGTCTATATTACAAATTAAAGTATGAAAATCCTTAACATAACAGCTTGCAGAAATCATATAACACTTTAACATGTAAAGATGTGTAAATTCTTTTATATTTCACTTAAGTCCACTTCTGCATATAAATGCAACAATTTAACAAGAATATCACACTTTTCTAATATGTGCCAAAATCAGTGTTGGATTTAAAAAAAAAAAAGTTCCTAGGTTCTTAGGTAGGTACTAGGCTATCGGGCCTAGGGCCTATAGAAACTTAGCCTCCCAAGAAACTTATTTTCCTGTGCCCCTATCGAGCAGAGCCACAGAAGTGATCTCCGGGGTGAATTTCCTATCTTCCATCCAATCATCAAGATTTTTCTTGAAGAGTGCTAATGAGGAGCTCTGTTTGATATAGATAAGTAGTTTGTTCCAGTCTATGGGAAATCTCTGGGACAGGAATCTGTCCCTCCAGCATGTTCTGTTTATTGTGGTGAAAAACGTTTAGGTCCCTAGAGCATGTAGCTTGGAGGGATTGGGATTTCTTTAAGTGGAGCATGTCCAGCAGCTCTGGGTTTGACATAGTTTTGTATGTTAGGCAGAGATTGCCTCAGAGTAGGCGATATGCGACAGAGTAAAGCTGGAGTTTTTTGAGATGGTCTGCAGAGGGCATCTGTTTGAGTCCAGTAATCCTCTTTGTGAGGTATTTATGCGGCCTTTCCAGTTGTTGTAGATGTCTTGTGAGGTACATACCAAAAGGGGCATTGTACTCTATAATGGGTCTAATGAGTGATGAGTAGAGGGGAACAATGACCTCTTTTTTTCCTGGATGAGAAACCTTTTGTGATGAGGTGTGCCATGTAGAAGGATTTCCTGACTACTGTGGTGATGTGATTATCAAAGGAGAGACTATTGTCCACCTGTGTCCCAAGGTCTCTTATCACACTTTTGGTGTTAAGTAAACTACCACCTATGTGGTAGCTCATGGATACAGAGTTTTAACCAAAAGGGATGACAATGCACTTTTTGGCATTGAGCTTGAGGCCATGGCTTTGACACCAGGCATCTATCTCAGTAAGGCCCTTTTGTAGGATGTCCACATCGTTAGGAGTTTCAATTATGGCTCCTAGTTTGCAGTCATCTGTGAACTTCATTAGCCAAAGACCTTCTGTGTTAGTCTGTACTTCAGAGAAGTAGATACCAAACAGGAGAGGACCCAGGACTGAACCCTGTGGTACTCCACTTGTCACTGGTCTGAAGTCAGATTTGGAATCTGCTACTTTCACAGTGTGGGTTCTGTCAGTGAGCCAGTTGGCAACCCATCTTGTGACATAGGGATTTATACCTAGTTTAGTGTGTTTATCTATAATTCCAGAGTGGGGATGGTGTCAAAAGCCTTGGTGAGATCTAGATAGGCTGTGTGAACCACCTTACCTTCATCTACAGCTTTGGTGACTGCTTCAAAGAAGTCAATCAGGTTTAGGAGACATGATCTGCCTTTTACAAACCCGAACTGGGTCGGGTCCAGAGTTTGGAGATTACCCATGTCTTTGATTATAAGTTACATGATGATACGTTCCATGGCCTTGCAAACAAGGCTCATTAGGCTAATGAGGCGATAGTTCCAGGGGTCCGTGGTGGCTCCCCCTTTGTGGAGTGGGATAATCATCGCTGTGAGCCATTCAGTGGGCACAAAGGCTGAGGTGAGGCTATGATTAAACATGGTACTTAGGTGGGGTGCCAGTTCATTCTGTAGTTCGTGTAGAACGTGTCTGGGATGTTGTTAGGCCCCATAGATGCTGTGTTCTTGGCTTTGGAGAGTGTGTTTTTTACCTGTGCAGTCGTGATTTCAGGAACTTTGCATTCTTCTGGCATAGAGATGGGCCCTTTCGGGGGTGAGGGGGGGTAAAGTTAGCACTGAACCTATCTCCCAGGATGTTGGCAATATCAGTTGGTTCTGTATATTTAGTGCCATTGTGCTGTAACTCAGAGCAGATCTGAGTGTTGCAATTGAGATTCTTGACATAGCTATAGAATGATTTGTGGTTAACTGCATATTGGATGAAAAGCAACCTTCATGTGTTGGGATTTGGCCAAATATTTTGTGCAAATCAATTTTAAGCCTGGAACTTATTTATTAAAAAAATGAATAGCCATCTTGTTTTTTTTTTTTTTTGATTATTTATATTCCATGCCAATCACTAAGTGATTTAAGTATATTCCTTATTCATTTGTTATCACATAATTTTAAAATAGGAATCATTTATTGTTAAACAGTATATATCTATATTTACACATCCGTGTCCGTGTGTTAAATGTATATATCTATATATATATATATATATATATATATATATATATATATAGATATATATGTATATATATATATATATATATATATATATATATATATATGTGTGTGTGTGTGTGTGTGTGTGTATACATATATATATATATATATATATATATATATATATATATATATTGTTGTTTGTCTTTAGGCGTATATATATATATATATATACATATATATATATATATATATATATATATATATATATATGTATATATATATATATATATATATATATATATATATATATATATATATATATAAAGCTATGTATTTTACAGGGACATTGACACCCTTACTGAAGTGCATGAATGGAAATGGCAGTTACTTTTAAATGCAGAGTCTTTCTCAGGACTTAATGAAACACAACATTAAATGTGCCTTACACTGGTTCAGGTAACCCTTGAGTCACATTTCAGCCTGTAATCTCTGCTATTCAGAGTTTCTGTGGGTTATTTTGAATTTGTGTTAACCACCTCTTAATTGCCTTTGGTGTTTTATTACCTTAGATAAACTTAGCTCATAGGTAGCAAGGTGCTGTTTTTCTTTTGAAACAAAGTTTTTGCTGTTTTTTATTGGTTGCTTTTTTGTTCCAAAACAATGCTTATTGAGCCTTACACTGCAATTTTCCTCTTTATTTGTGATTTCTGATGAAGATCTGGGTACGTACGAATAATGAACAAAAGCGCTCAGTACAAGTTCTGCTTTATTTATCTTGCCTGGTATAAGAAGTTTTTATTGCATTTAGTTTTTTTTTTCTTCTTCTTTTCTCAGATTTGTTCTGTAGTTTCATATATATTTATATATATATATATATATATCAAGCTCTCCTGTCCAGGATTGTGTCTCTGTCTGATGGGATAGGGCCTAACTCCCTTTAAGATCTTGTATAGGGTAAAGAGAGTTCTGGAATGTGCATGAATGAATAAATGATCAGGGATCAAACAGTGCTCATGTAGTGTAGCAGCCCAAATTATTAAAGACTGTGTGTGACATTTGCACATTGTATAGAAGAAAATGCAATCAGTAATGTCCTAAAAGGTTCTTGATCAAAGAATTGTTCAGGCTGGGGAGTTATTCCAAGGTTTTGTCTACATTTTCTCAGAAGAGTGAAGCTTATCAAGTGTGAGTGTATTATCGCAGTATTACTTGAATTAACATTGGAGGGAGGAAGATAGTTATCTGTCTGTCCATCTATCTGTCTCTGTCTACCTATTTATCTCTCTATCTGTCTTGGCTGAGGCCTTTACCAGTGTTACCATAAGATAAGCATTCAGTTGACTGTGGCCTTTACAAGTGCCACACTGTAAGATAAACATTCAGTAAACAGTATCAGTGATACTGATAGTACCAATCACAAGAAAACACCTTAATAGCTACTCTTATTGTAAACATACTCATCTCAACTCTTCACTTAACCCTTTAAGTGCGAAAGTTTAAACTTGAAAAATATGGTATATATCAGTTTAAAACAAAAATTCCATTTATGGTTTTATTTTGCAATTTCTTTTCTCAGTTTTGTACAAAACAGTCAATTTTTCATGTTTCATTTCATTTTTTCATGTAGTATGTGCTATGTAGTTCAAATTTACCATATGGCACAAAACAGTTTTACCCATAGGATTAAAGTTTATTCATGTCACTAGAAATTCTACTACAGAAATTATTTGAGACATGGCCTTTGATTAAGAATTCATAACTAAGGCAATTTTTTTCTTATAATTTTTTTCTTGGCAGATTAAGCAAGCTGTTAATACATAGGTTTCACTGGGAGCTATTATTAAAATATGTGTAATTAAGCACTAAATGGGGTTTTCCTCTTTGTTTCTTTGTAGACCAGAGAATGAATTTTATGAAGTAGTGAGAAGTAAGATTATTACGTACTTTGAATGGATTAAGAAATATGCTACATAATTTTATATGACAAAAGAGGAATACGTAGTTTGGAAGTAGCTCACACATAGTAAGGATGTTGTTAACAACCCACAAATAAAGGTGTAAATGTGGTAGTTATTTCTAATCATCTTGTTTTAAAATATGTTATTTTATAGTGGATGAGGAGAACCACAGAATATTTAAAAATGATTTGTAATTTCTTGTCAGCAGTTCAGTCATCTCTGTTCGCCCTTTAGGAAGATGCTGTTATGAAGGGGGTTTATATCTGACTGAATTCTTTCTCCACTGTATGTTAAAAGTCATAATTACCTTTGTTTTATTTTATTTCGAAGGTTCAGAAGGAACACTGGTGACCCCATCCCAGGTAGGCCCAGAGTATCACATGTGGGGAGACTGCTTGAAATGTAGGCAGAATCGTTGGCTGCTTTTCATAGCATTTTGTGCAAATGTAATAGGGTTAACCCTGATGTGTATGAGTGAGCACAGCAAAGGTGAGATTCATAGAGGCCATTTGCTCTATTGTAAAAAACACTGTGTATAATGAGATGCAAATAAGAAATGTTGTAAAGTGGTGTATGCTAACAAGGTGTTGTTCTGATTTATAGTCAAATATCTATGTGATAATCACACCTTTTTCTGAAAGAGATGCTTTTCCTTTGATGTCTGTGTTGCAATCCGCAAACTTACCCCCAACCTTCCCTTCACTATTTTGTCACAATGCATGAGCACTTTCCTGACACAAAAGTGAACTATTTCCCCGAACAACCCCTTCAATAGTTTGTCTAAGTATGTACAACTACTAAAATGACACAAGCACTTCACTGACACCAAAATGAAACCTTTCCACAGCAATCCCTTCAGTACTTTCACCAAGTATGCACCAGCACCAAAATTAAACATTACCTCCAATGATCCCTATAGCAGTATGCCCAAGTATGCACCAGCACCAAAATTAAACATTAAATCCAATGATCCCTGTAGCAGTATGCCCAAGTATGCACCAGCACCAAAATTAAACATTCCCTCCAATGATCCCTGTAGCAGTATGCCCAAGTATGCACCAGCACCAAAATTAAACATTCCCTCAATGATCCCTGTAGCAGTATGCCCAAGTATGCACCAGCACCAAAATTAAACATTCCCTCAATGATCCCTGTAGCAGTATGCCCAAGTATGCACCAGCACCAAAATTAAACATTCCCTCCAATGATCCCTGTAGCAGTATGCCCAAGTATGCACCAGCACCAAAATTAAACATTCCCTCCAATGATCCCTGTAGCAGTATGCCCAAGTATGCACCAGCACCAAAATTAAACATTCCATCCAATGATCTCTGTAGCAGTATGCCCAAGTATGCACCAGCACCAAAATTAAACATTCCCTCCAATGATCCCTATAGCAGTATGCCCAAGTATGCACCAGCACCAAAATTAAACATTCCCATCCAATGATCCCTGTCGCAGTATGCCCAAGTATGCACCAGCACCAAAATTAAACATTCCCTCCAATGATCCCTGTAGCAGTATGCCCAAGTATGCACCAGCACCAAAATTAAACATTCCATCCAATGATCTTTGTAGCAGTATGCCCAAGTATGCACCAGCACCAAAATTAAACATTCCCTCCAATGATCCCTATAGCAGTATGCCCAAGTATGCACCAGCACCAAAATTAAACATTCCATCCAATGATCCCTGTAGCAGTATGCCCAAGTATGCACCAGCACCAAAATTAAACATTGCCTCCAATGATCCCTGTAGCAGTATGCCCAAGTATGCACCAGCACCAAAATTAAACATTCCATCCAATGATCCCTGTAGCAGTATGCCCAAGTATGCACCAGCAGCAAAATTAAACATTCCCTCCAATGATCCCTGTAGCAGTATGCCCAAGTATGCACCAGCACCAAAATTAAACATTAAATCCAATGATCCCTGTAGCAGTATGCCCAAGTATGCACCAGCACCAAAATTAAACATTCCCTCCAATGATCCCTGTAGCAGTATGCCCAAGTATGCACCAGCACCAAAATTAAACATTCCCTCCAATGATCCCTGTCGCAGTATGCCCAAGTATGCACCAGCACCAAAATTAAACATTCCCTCCAATGATCCCTGTAGCAGTATGCCCAAGTATGCACCAGCACCAAAATTAAACATTCCCTCCAATGATCTCTGTAGCAGTATGCCCAAGTATGCACCAGCACCAAAATTAAACATTAAATCCAATGATCCCTGTCGCAGTATGCCCAAGTATGCACCAGCACCAAAATTAAACATTCACTCCAATGATCCCTGTAGCAGTATGCCCAAGTATGCACCAGCACCAAAATTAAACATTAAATCCAATGATCCCTGTCGCAGTATGCCCAAGTATGCACCAGCACCAAAATTAAACATTCCCTCCAATGATCCCTAGAGCAGTATGCCCAAGTATGCACCAGCACCAAAATTAAACATTCCCTCCAATGATCCCTGTAGCAGTATGCCCAAGTATGCACCAGCACCAAAATTAAACATTCCCTCAATGATCCCTGTAGCAGTATGCCCAAGTATGCACCAGCACCAAAATTAAACATTCCCTCCAATGATCCCTGTAGCAGTATGCCCAAGTATGCACCAGCACCAAAATTAAACATTCCCTCCAATGATCCCTGTAGCAGTATGCCCAAGTATGCACCAGCACCAAAATTAAACATTCCCTCCAATGATCCCTGTCGCAGTATGCCCAAGTATGCACCAGCACCAAAATTAAACATTCCCTCCAATGATCCCTGTCGCAGTATGCCCAAGTATGCACCAGCACCAAAATTAAACATTCCCTCCAATGATCCCTGTAGCAGTATGCCCAAGTATGCACCAGCACCAAAATTAAACATTCCCTCCAATGATCCCTGTAGCAGTATGCCCAAGTATGCACCAGCACCAAAATTAAACATTCCCTCCAATGATCCCTGTAGCAGTATGCCCAAGTATGCACCAGCACCAAAATTAAACATTCCCTCCAATGATCCCTGTAGCAGTATGCCCAAGTATGCACCAGCACCAAAATTAAACATTCCCTCCAATGATCCCTGTAGCAGTATGCCCAAGTATGCACCAGCACCAAAATCAAACATTCCCTCCAATGATCCCTGTAGCAGTATGCCCAGTATGCACCAGCACCAAAATTAAACATTCCCTCCAATGATCCCTATAGCAGTATGCCCAAGTATGCACCAGCACCAAAATTAAACATTCCCTCCAATGATCCCGGTCGCAGTATGCCCAAGTATGCACCAGCACCAAAATTAAACATTCCCTCCAATGATCCCTGTCGCAGTATGCCCAAGTATGCACCAGCACCAAAATTAAACATTCCCTCCAATGAACCCTATAGCAGAATGCCCAAGTATGCACCAGCACCAAAATTAAACATTCCCTCCAATGATCCCTGTCGCAGTATGCCCAAGTATGCACCAGCACCAAAATTAAACATTCCCTCCAATGATCGCTGTAGCAGTATGCCCAAGTATGCACCAGCACCAAAATTAAACATTCCCTCCAATGATCGCTGTAGCAGTATGCCCAAGTATGCACCAGCACCAAAATTAAACATTCCCTCCAATGATCGCTGTAGCAGTATGCCCAAGTATGCACCAGCACCAAAATTAAACATTCCCTCCAATGATCCCTGTAGCAGTATGCCCAAGTATGCACCAGCACCAAAATTAAACATTCCCTCCAATGATCCCTGTAGCAGTATGCCCAAGTATGCACCAGCACCAAAATTAAACATTCCCTCCAATGATCCCTGTAGCAGTATGCCGAAGTATGCACCAGCACCAAAATTAAACATTAAATCCAATGATCCCTGTAGCAGTATGCCCAAGTATGCACCAGCACCAAAATTAAACATTCCCTCCAATGATCCCTGTAGCAGTATGCCCAAGTATGCACCAGCACCAAAATTAAACATTCCTCCAATGATCCCTGTAGCAGTATGCCCAAGTATGCACCAGCACCAAAATTAAACATTCCCTCCAATGATCGCTGTAGCAGTATGCCCAAGTATGCACCAGCACCAAAATTAAACATTCCCTCCAATGATCCCTGTCGCAGTATGCCCAAGTATGCACCAGCACCAAAATTAAACATTCCCTCCAATGATCCCTGTAGCAGTATGCCCAAGTATGCACCAGCACCAAAATTAAACATTCCCTCCAATGATCCCTATAGCAGTATGCCCAAGTATGCACCAGCACCAAAATTAAACATTCCCTCCAATGATCCCTGTAGCAGTATGCCCAAGTATGCACCAGCACCAAAATTAAACATTCCCTCCAATGATCCCTGTAGCAGTATGCCCAAGTATGCACCAGCACCAAAATTAAACATTCCCTCCAATGATCCCTGTAGCAGTATGCCCAAGTGTGCATCAGCACCAAAATTAAACATTCCCTCCAATGATCGCTGTAGCAGTATGCCCAAGTATGCACCAGCACCAAAATTAAACATTCCCTCCAATGATCGCTGTAGCAGTATGCCCAAGTATGCACCAGCACCAAAATTAAACATTCCCACCAATGATCCCTGTAGCAGTATGCCCAAGTATGCACCAGCACCAAAATTAAACATTCCCTCCAATGATCCCTATAGCAGTATGCCCAAGTATGCACCAGCACCAAAATTAAACATTCCCTCCAATGATCCCTGTAGCAGTATGCCCAAGTATGCACCAGCACCAAAATTAAACATTCCCTCCAATGATCCCTGTCGCAGTATGCCCAAGTATGCACCAGCACCAAAATTAAACATTCCCTCCAATGATCCCTGTAGCAGTATGCCCAAGTATGCACCAGCACCAAAATTAAACATTCCCTCCCATGATCCCTGTAGCTGTATGCCCAAGTTTGCACCAGCACCAAAATTAAACATTCCCTCCAATGATCCCTGTCGCAGTATGCCCAAGTATGCACCAGCACCAACATTAAACATTCCCTCCAATGATCCCTGTAGCAGTATGCCCAAGTATGCACCAGCACCAAAATTAAACATTCCCTCCAATGATCCCTGTAGCAGTATGCCCAAGTATGCACCAGCACCAAAATTAAACATTCCCTCCAATGATCCCTGTCGCAGTATGCCCAAGTATGCACCAGCACCAAAATTAAACATTCCCTCCAATGACCCTGTAGCAGTATGCCCAAGTATGCACCAGCACCAAAATTAAACATTCCTCCAATGATCCCTGTAGCAGTATGCCCAAGTATGCACCAGCACCAAAATTAAACATTCCCTCCAATGATCCCTGTAGCAGTATGCCCAAGTATGCACCAGCACCAAAATTAAACATTCCCTCCAATGATCCCTGTAGCAGTATGCCCAAGTATGCACCAGCACCAAAATTAAACATTCCCTCCAATGATCCCTGTCGCAGTATGTCCAAGTATGCACCAGCACCAAAATTAAACATTCCATCCAATGATCCCTGTAGCAGTATGCCCAAGTATGCACCAGCACCAAAATTAAACATTCCCTCCAATGATCCCTGTAGCAGTATGCCCAAGTATGCACCAGCACCAAAATTAAACATTCCCATCCAATGATCCCTGTAGCAGTATGCCCAAGTATGCACCAGCACCAAAATTAAACATTCCCTCCAATGATCCCTGTCGCAGTATGCCCAAGTATGCACCAGCACCAAAATTAAACATTCCCTCCAATGATCCCTGTCGCAGTATGCCCAAGTATGCACCAGCACCAAAATTAAACATTCCCTCCAATGATCACTGTAGCAGTATGCCCAAGTATGCACCAGCACCAAAATTAAACATTCCCTCCAATGATCCCTGTCGCAGTATGCCCAAGTATGCACCAGCACCAAAATTAAACATTCCCTCCAATGACCCTGTAGCAGTATGCCCAAGTATGCACCAGCACCAAAATTAAACATTCCCTCCAATGACCCTGTAGCAGTATGCCCAAGTATGCACCAGCACCAAAATTAAACATTCCCTCCAATGATCCCTGTAGCAGTATGCCCAAGTATGCACCAGCACCAAAATTAAACATTAAATCCAATGATCCCTGTAGCAGTATGCCCAAGTATGCACCAGCACCAAAATTAAACATTCCCTCCAATGATCCCTAGAGCAGTATGCCCAAGTATGCACCAGCACCAAAATTAAACATTCCCTCCACTGACCCTGTAGCAGTATGCCCAAGTATGCACCAGCACCAAAATTAAACATTCCCTCCAATGACCCTGTAGCAGTATGCCCAAGTATGCACCAGCACCAAAATTAAACATTCCCTCCAATGATCCCTGTCGCAGTATGCCCAAGTATGCACCAGCACCAAAATTAAACATTCCCTCCAATGACCCTGTAGCAGTATGCCCAGATATGCACCAGCACCAAAATTAAACATTCCCTCCAATGATCCCTGTAGCAGTATGCCCAAGTATGCACCAGCACCAAAATTAAACATTCCCTCCAATGATCCCTGTAGCAGTATGCCCAAGTATGCACCAGCACCAAAATTAAACATTCCCTCCAATGATCCCTGTAGCAGTATGCCCAAGTATGCACCAGCACCAAAATTAAACATTCCCTCCAATGATCCCTGTAGCAGTATGCCCAAGTATGCACCAGCACCAAAATTAAACATTCCCTCCAATGATCCCTGTAGCAGTATGCCCAAGTATGCACCAGCACCAAAATTAAACATTCCCTCAATGATCCCTGTAGCAGTATGCCCAAGTATGCACCAGCACCAAAATTAAACATTCCTCCAATGATCCCTGTAGCAGTATGCCCAAGTATGCACCAGCACCAAAATTAAACATTCCCTCCAATGATCCCTGTAGCAGTATGCCCAAGTATGCACCAGCACCAAAATTAAACATTCCCTCCAATGATCCCTGTAGCAGTATGCCCAAGTATGCACCAGCACCAAAATTAAACATTCCCTCCAATGATCCCTGTAGCAGTATGCCCAAGTATGCACCAGCACCAAAATTAAACATTCCTCCAATGATCCCTGTAGCAGTATGCCCAAGTATGCACCAGCACCAAAATTAAACATTCCTCCAATGATCCCTGTAGCAGTATGCCCAAGTATGCACCAGCACCAAAATTAAACATTCCCTCCAATGATCCCTGTAGCAGTATGCCCAAGTATGCACCAGCACCAAAATTAAACATTCCCTCCAATGATCCCTGTAGCAGTATGCCCAAGTATGCACCAGCACCAAAATTAAACATTCCTCCAATGATCCCTGTAGCAGTATGCCCAAGTATGCACCAGCACCAAAATTAAACATTCCCTCCAATGATCCCTGTAGCAGTATGCCCAAGTATGCACCAGCACCAAAATTAAACATTCCCTCCAATGATCCCTGTAGCAGTATGCCCAAGTATGCACCAGCACCAAAATTAAACATTCCCTCCAATGATCCCTGTAGCAGTATGCCCAAGTATGCACCAGCACCAAAATTAAACATTCCCTCCAATGATCCCTGTAGCAGTATGCCCAAGTATGCACCAGCACCAAAATTAAACATTCCTCCAATGATCCCTGTAGCAGTATGCCCAAGTATGCACCAGCACCAAAATTAAACATTCCCTCCAATGATCCCTGTAGCAGTATGCCCAAGTATGCACCAGCACCAAAATTAAACATTCCCTCCAATGATCCCTATAGCAGTATGCCCAAGTATGCACCAGCACCAAAATTAAACATTCCCTCCAACGATCCCGGTCGCAGTATGCCCAAGTATGCACCAGCACCAAAATTAAACATTCCCTCCAATGATCCCTGTCGCAGTATGCCCAAGTATGCACCAGCACCAAAATTAAACATTCCCTCCAATGATCCCTATAGCAGAATGCTCAAGTATGCACCAGCACCAAAATTAAACATTCCCTCCAATGATCCCTGTCGCAGTATGCCCAAGTATGCACCAGCACCAAAATTAAACATTCCCTCCAATGATCGCTGTAGCAGTATGCCCAAGTATGCACCAGCACCAAAATTAAACATTCCCTCCAATGATCGCTGTAGCAGTATGCCCAAGTATGCATCAGCACCAAAATTAAACATTCCCTCCAATGATCGCTGTAGCAGTATGCCCAAGTATGCACCAGCACCAAAATTAAACATTCCCTCCAATGATCCCTGTAGCAGTATGCCCAAGTATGCACCAGCACCAAAATTAAACATTCCCTCCAATTATCCCTGTAGCAGTATGCCCAAGTATGCACCAGCACCAAAATTAAACATTCCCTCCAATAATCCCTGTAGCAGTATGCCCAAGTATGCACCAGCACCAAAATTAAACATTCCCTCCAATGATCCCTGTAGCAGTATGCCCAAGTATGCACCAGCACCAAAATTAAACATTAAATCCAATGATCCCTGTAGCAGTATGCCCAAGTATGCACCAGCACCAAAATTAAACATTCCCTCCAATGATCCCTGTAGCAGTATGCCCAAGTATGCACCAGCACCAAAATTAAACATTCCCTCCAATGATCCCTGTAGCAGTATGCCCAAGTATGCACCAGCACCAAAATTAAACATTCCCTCCAATGATCGCTGTAGCAGTATGCCCAAGTATGCACCAGCACCAAAATTAAACATTCCCTCCAATGATCCCTGTAGCAGTATGCCCAAGTATGCACCAGCACCAAAATTAAACATTCCCTCCAATGATCCCTGTAGCAGTATGCCCAAGTATGCACCAGCACCAAAATTAAACATTCCCTCCAATGATCCCTATAGCAGTATGCCCAAGTATGCACCAGCACCAAAATTAAACATTCCCTCCAATGATCCCTGTAGCAGTATGCCCAAGTATGCACCAGCACCAAAATTAAACATTCCCTCCAATGATCCCTGTAGCAGTATGCCCAAGTATGCACCAGCACCAAAATTAAACATTCCCTCCAATGATCCCTGCAGCAGTATGCCCAAGTATGCACCAGCACCAAAATTAAACATTCCCTCCAATGATCGCTGTAGCAGTATGCCCAAGTATGCACCAGCACCAAAATTAAACATTCCCTCCAATGATCGCTGTAGCAGTATGCCCAAGTATGCACCAGCACCAAAATTAAACATTCCCACCAATGATCCCTGTAGCAGTATGCCCAAGTATGCACCAGCACCAAAATTAAACATTCCCTCCAATGATCCCTATAGCAGTATGCCCAAGTATGCACCAGCACCAAAATTAAACATTCCCTCCAATGATCCCTGTAGCAGTATGCCCAAGTATGCACCAGCACCAAAATTAAACATTCCCTCCAATGATCCCTGTCGCAGTATGCCCAAGTATGCACCAGCACCAAAATTAAACATTCCCTCCAATGATCCCTGTAGCAGTATGCCCAAGTATGCACCAGCACCAAAATTAAACATTCCCTCCAATGATCCCTGTAGCAGTATGCCCAAGTATGCACCAGCACCAAAATTAAACATTCCCTCCAATGATCCCTGTCGCAGTATGCCCAAGTATGCACCAGCACCAACATTAAACATTCCCTCCAATGATCCCTGTAGCAGTATGCCCAAGTATGCACCAGCACCAAAATTAAACATTCCCTCCAATGATCCCTGTAGCAGTATGCCCAAGTATGCACCAGCACCAAAATTAAACATTCCCTCCAATGATCCCTGTCGCAGTATGCCCAAGTATGCACCAGCACCAAAATTAAACATTCCCTCCAATGACCCTGTAGCAGTATGCCCAAGTATGCACCAGCACCAAAATTAAACATTCCCTCCAATGATCCCTGTAGCAGTATGCCCAAGTATGCACCAGCACCAAAATTAAACATTCCCTCCAATGATCCCTGTAGCAGTATGCCCAAGTATGCACCAGCACCAAAATTAAACATTCCTCCAATGATCCCTGTAGCACTATGCCCAAGTATGCACCAGCACCAAAATTAAACATTCCCTCCAATGATCCCTGTCGCAGTATGCCCAAGTATGCACCAGCACCAAAATTAAACATTCCCTCCAATGATCCCTGTAGCAGTATGCCCAAGTATGCACCAGCACCAAAATTAAACATTCCCTCCAATGATCCCTGTAGCAGTATGCCCAAGTATGCACCAGCACCAAAATTAAACATTCCCATCCAATGATCCCTGTAGCAGTATGCCCAAGTATGCACCAGCACCAAAATTAAACATTCCCTCCAATGATCCCTGTCGCAGTATGCCCAAGTATGCACCAGCACCAAAATTAAACATTCCCTCCAATGATCCCTGTCGCAGTATGCCCAAGTATGCACCAGCACCAAAATTAAACATTCCCTCCAATGATCACTGTAGCAGTATGCCCAAGTATGCACCAGCACCAAAATTAAACATTCCCTCCAATGATCCCTGTCGCAGTATGCCCAAGTATGCACCAGCACCAAAATTAAACATTCCCTCCAATGACCCTGTAGCAGTATGCCCAAGTATGCACCAGCACCAAAATTAAACATTCCCTCCAATGACCCTGTAGCAGTATGCCCAAGTATGCACCAGCACCAAAATTAAACATTCCCTCCAATGATCCCTGTAGCAGTATGCCCAAGTATGCACCAGCACCAAAATTAAACATTAAATCCAATGATCCCTGTAGCAGTATGCCCAAGTATGCACCAGCACCAAAATTAAACATTCCCTCCAATGATCCCTAGAGCAGTATGCCCAAGTATGCACCAGCACCAAAATTAAACATTCCCTCCAATGACCCTGTAGCAGTATGCCCAAGTATGCACCAGCACCAAAATTAAACATTCCCTCCAATGATCCCTGTCGCAGTATGCCCAAGTATGCACCAGCACCAAAATTATACATTCCCTCCAATGACCCTGTAGCAGTATGCCCAAGTATGCACCAGCACCAAAATTAAACATTCCCTCCAATGATCCCTGTCGCAGTATGCCCAAGTATGCACCAGCACCAAAATTAAACATTCCCTCCAATAATCCCTGTCGCAGTATGCCCAAGTATGCACCAGCACCAAAATTAAACATTCCCTCCAATGATCCCTATAGCAGTATGCCCAAGTATGCACCAGCACCAAAATTAAACATTCCCTCCAATGATCCCTGTAGCAGTATGCCCAAGTATGCACCAGCACCAAAATTAAACATTCCCTCCAATGATCCCTGTAGCAGTATGCCCAAGTATGCACCAGCACCAAAATTAAACATTCCCTCCAATGATCCCTGTCGAAGTATGCCCAAGTATGCACCAGCACCAAAATTAAACATTCCCTCCAATGATCCCTGTAGCAGTATGCCCAAGTATGCACCAGCACCAAAATTAAACATTCCCTCCAATGATCCCTGTCGCAGTATGCCCAAGTATGCACCAGCACCAAAATTAAACATTCCCTCCAATGATCCCTGTAGCAGTATGCCCAAGTATGCACCAGCACCAAAATTAAACATTAAATCCAATGATCCCTGTAGCAGTATGCCCAAGTATGCACCAGCACCAAAATTAAACATTCCCTCCAATGATCCCTGTCAGTATGCCCAAGTATGCACCAGCACCAAAATTAAACATTCCCTCCAATGACCCTGTAGCAGTATGCCCAAGTATGCACCAGCACCAAAATTAAACATTAAATCCAATGATCCCTGTAGCAGTATGCCCAAGTATGCACCAGCACCAAAATTAAACATTCCCTCCAATGATCCCTGTCGCAGTATGCCCAAGTATGCACCAGCACCAAAATTAAACATTCCCTCCAATGACCCTGTAGCAGTATGCCCAAGTATGCACCAGCACCAAAATTAAACATTCCTCCAATGATCCCTGTAGCAGTATGCCCAAGTATGCACCAGCACCAAAATTAAACATTCCCTCCAATGATCCCTGTAGCAGTATGCCCAAGTATGCACCAGCACCAAAATTAAACATTAAATCCAATGATCCCTGTAGCAGTATGCCCAAGTATGCACCAGCACCAAAATTAAACATTCCCTCCAATGATCCCTGTAGCAGTATGCCCAAGTATGCACCAGCACCAAAATTAAACATTCCTCCAATGATCCCTGTAGCAGTATGCCCAAGTATGCACCAGCACCAAAATTAAACATTCCCTCCAATGATCCCTGTAGCAGTATGCCCAAGTATGCACCAGCACCAAAATTAAACATTCCCTCCAATGATCCCTGTAGCAGTATGCCCAAGTATGCACCAGCACCAAAATTAAACATTCCCTCCAATGATCCCTATAGCAGTATGCCCAAGTATGCACCAGCACCAAAATTAAACATTCCCTCCAATGATCCCTGTAGCAGTATGCCCAAGTATGCACCAGCACCAAAATTAAACATTACCTCCAATGATCCCTGTAGCAGTATGCCCAAGTATGCACCAGCACCAAAATTAAACATTCCCTCCAATGATCCCTAGAGCAGTATGCCCAAGTATGCACCAGCACCAAAATTAAACATTCCCTCCAATGACCCTGTAGCAGTATGCCCAAGTATGCACCAGCACCAAAATTAAACATTCCCTCCAATGATCCCTGTAGCAGTATGCCCAAGTATGCACCAGCACCAAAATTAAACATTCCCTCCAATGACCCTGTAGCAGTATACCCAAGTATGCACCAGCACCAAAATTAAACATTCCCTCCCATGATCCCTGTCGCAGTATGCCCAAGTATGCACCAGCACCAAAATTAAACATTCCCTCCAATGACCCTGTAGCAGTATGCCCAAGTATGCACCAGCACCAAAATTAAACATTCCCTCCAATGATCCCTGTCGCAGTATGCCCAAGTATGCACCAGCACCAAAATTAAACATTCCCTCCAATGATCCCTGTCGCAGTATGCCCAAGTATGCACCAGAACCAAAATTAAACATTCCCTCCAATGATCCCTGTAGCAGTATGCCCAAGTATGCACCAGCACCAAAATTAAACATTCCCTCCAATGATCCCTATAGCAGTATGCCCAAGTATGCACCAGCACCAAAATTAAACATTAAATCCAATGATCCCTGTAGCAGTATGCCCAAGTATGCACCAGCACCAAAATTAAACATTCCATCCAATGATCCCTGTAGCAGTATGCCCAAGTATGCACCAGCACCAAAATTAAACATTCCCTCCAATGATCCCTGTCGCAGTATGCCCAAGTATGCACCAGCACCAAAATTAAACATTCCCTCCAATGATCCCTGTAGCAGTATGCCCAAGTATGCACCAGCACCAAAATTAAACATTCCCTCCAATGATCCCTATAGCAGTATGCCCAAGTATGCACCAGCACCAAAATTAAACATTAAATCCAATGATCCCTGTAGCAGTATGCCCAAGTATGCACCAGCACCAAAATTAAACATTAAATCCAATGATCCCTGTAGCAGTATGCCCAAGTATGCACCAGCACCAAAATTAAACATTCCCTCCAATGATCCCTGTAGCAGTATGCCCAAGTATGCACCAGCACCAAAATTAAACATTCCATCCAATGATCTCTGTCGCAGTATGCCCAAGTATGCACCAGCACCAAAATTAAACATTCCATCCAATGATCCCTGTAGCAGTATGCCCAAGTATGCACCAGCACCAAAATTAAACATTCCCTCCAATGATCCCTGTAGCAGTATGCCCAAGTATGCACCAGCACCAAAATTAAACATTCCTCCAATGATCCCTGTAGCAGTATGCCCAAGTATGCACCAGCACCAAAATTAAACATTCCCTCCAATGATCCCTGTAGCAGTATGCCCAAGTATGCACCAGCACCAAAGTTAAACATTCCCTCCAATGATCCCTGTAGCAGTATGCCCAAGTATGCACCAGCACCAAAATTAAACATTCCCTCCAATGATCCCTGTAGCAGTATGCCCAAGTATGCACCAGCACCAAAATTAAACATTAAATCCAATGATCCCTGTAGCATTATGCCCAAGTATGCACCAGCACCAAAATTAAACATTCCCTCCAATGATCCTTGTAGCAGTATGCCCAAGTATGCACCAGCACCAAAATTAAACATTTCTTCAAGCAATCCATTCAGTACTATGTGCAAGTATGCAGAAGAACTAAAATTAAACATTTCCTCCAGTGATCTCTTCAGCCGTATCCCCATGTATGCACAAGTACTATAAAGAAACATTTCCCCCAGCAATGCCTTCAGCAATATGTTTATGTATGCATAAGCACCAACATGAAACATTCCCTCCACTGATCCCTATAGCAGTATGTTCAAGTACACACAAGCAGCAACATTAAATATTTCCCCAAGTGACCCCTTCAGTAGTTTGCCCATCTGCACAAGCACTAAAATACAATAAAAAACTTTATTTTAGTATACTCATTAACTGTACTCCTTTTAAAATGTATGGCAGTACATATTCCTTTTTTCACTTCCCCTCAGAACTTTGTATTCTCATGTTAAGCTGCTGTTTTCTGGTTTAAGTTCAAGGTCATTTACATGTTTAACATGCAAATGAGCTCAGTTTAGATCCATCTCTATGAATCCCACAGCTACGCAAACATGTAATGCCCATTATCAGTGTATTAGCTGTCCTCTATCACAAATTGCCTTAAGCATATTAGGCTTTTGCAATAGGGAGGCATATTTAACAAAGCACCTCTGCATTTTTGTACTCATCCTGAAAGACTGTGATTTGAATAACCACGTAGCACTACTCTACATGGATTATTGCATCATCCTGAAAGACAGTGATTTGAATAACCACGTACCACTACTCTACATGGATTATTGCAATGAAAATGTGAAGCCTTGGACTATGAATGCCAGCCTTTATGTTTTTCCACAAGTGGTAGTTAACCTGCAATCTTTTAAGAGAGAGATAGTAATCATTTGATTCTGTAACTCAGTGATACCTGTTTGCAGAAGAATTATTCTTTTGTTACCATAGACATTATCAGTGTGTGTACATCTATTGAATACTACTTTGGTTTTCAGGAAATATGTCATTTTTGTAGGCAGGATTTCTGATGCACGTAATTTTTATTTGGGTCTTTTGTTCAAATTTCCTTCCCTAACAGCTTATTTTACTTTTATTTTGATTTTTTATAAAGACATATATTTTTCCTAGAATGTTATTTTTATGCTTGTTATGTTAATGATTGATTTTTCATTAGTAGGGGGTTTGAAAACTGCATTTGATGATTTTTGAAAAGTTGTTTTTTATTATTATGATGGAGTGGTGTTTCACTGAATAATTGGATCGGCATTTGTATGCAAAAATGGCAAAAAAAGTAGTGAAGCTTTATAGATAGACAACTTTTTTGCTAGAGCACACAACCTGAGAATCTTGTGAAGACCTTATTTCATGAGACATTCCTTAAGGCCCATAGAGTGTGCACTGATGAGGAAGACATTTTCAGGCAGCTTGAGGGATCATGAAAATGTTGGCAGTGAGAGTTTATGGCAGAAGTATATCCCTCATTGGTAAGATCAGACCATAAATTAATTTCACTGGATGTCCACATCCCGACCCCACCCCCAGCCCAGAAAACCACAGTGAAAAACTTCTCAAAAGCGAACTTCTCACTTCTCAAAACCGAAGTGGAATCCTTCAAGGCCCCAGGGCCAGTGGAAACTACGGCCCAAACTGCAGAATCCTATATAAATGCATTCTACGGACATCTCCAGGAATGCATGGATCATGCTATCCCAAACAAAACCAAGACCCAATCATCCAAAGGCAGGCGTCCAGTCTGGTGGACCCCTGCCATAAATAAACTGTACAACAGAAGGCGGAAGCTACTACATGATAGAGCAAAATCCCTAATAGGGAAGGCATCTCTGATCAGTACTAGCAAAAAATTATGATCCCTCATAAAATCCTCCAAGGGCAGCTTCGAGAGAAAAATTGCACAGGACACCAAAGACAATCATAAGGCTTTTTTCAGTTATGTTAGAAACCTGGGATGCAACTCCCAGACTTGTTCTGAGTTGATTCTAAACGACAAAAAATACACTGAACCCACAGACATCGCCAATATCCTGGCAGACAGGTTCAGTGCAAACTTCTCCACCCCAAAAGAGCAAGTATCTATCCCGGCAGAGGGCTGCCTCCCAAACATCTCAGATGCTCAGGTGAAGGCTGCCCTCTCCAAAGCAAAAAACACTGCTTCCATGGGACCAGATGGCGTCCCAGGTTGCGTCCTACATGAACTCCAAGAGGAACTAATCCCTCAAATAAAACAGCTATACAATCTCAGCCTCACTACAGGATATGTGCCCACAGAATGGCATACAGCAACAGTGGTCTCACTCCACAAAGGTGGAGCCTCTTACGGACCCTGGAAACTATCGCCCCATAAGCCTGACTAGCTTAGTCTGCAAGGCTATGGAGAGGATCATCATGGAGGTCATAAACAAAGACATTGGGGACCTACAGACACTAGATCCTACCCAGTTCGGCTTTGTCAAGGGCAGATCCTGCCTTTTGAACCTGGTTGACTTCTTTGAAACAGTCACCAAAGCCATAGATGAAGGGAAGGTAGTCCACACAGCCTATCTGGACCTTGCAAAGGCATTTGACACAATACCTCACTTGGGCATCATAGATAAGCTCTCCAGCTTAAATATAAACCCCTATGTCACAAGATGGGTTGCAAACTGGCTCAAAGACAGAACCCACAGAGTGAGAGTTGCTGGAGCCATGTCAGACTCGAAACCGGTCACAAGTGGCATCCCACAGGGTTCTGTCCTGGGACCACTCTTGTTCGGTATATACTTTTCCGAGGTACAGGCAAACGTGGGAGGACTATGGCTCACCAAGTTCGCAGACGACTGCAAACTGGGTGCCATAATCAACTCTCCAGCTGACACAAACATCCTTCAAAAAGGTCTCACAGAGACAGATAACTGGTGCCAGCGCCATGGTTTAAAGCTAAATGCCAAAAAATGTATAGCCATACCCTTTGGCAAAAACAATGTGCCCACAAATTACCACATAGGCGGAAACCCATTAAGTACAGAGAAAGTTATTAGGGACCTGGGGACCCAAGTTGATAGCAATCTCTCCTTTGAAAACCACATTGCCAAAGTGGTTAGAAAGACCTTCTACATAGCCCACCTCATCACAAAGGGTTTCACATCTAGATCAAGAGAGGTAATCATGCCCTTTTATTCATCCCTCATCAGGCCCATCATAGAATACAATGTCCCTTTTGGGATGTACCTTACCCGACACCTGCAGCAATTAGAAAGACCCCAAAAGTATCTCACCAAGAGGATCAAGGGTCTCAAACAGATGCCATATGCTGCTCGGTTAAAAAACTCCAGCTCTACTCAGTTGCATACCGCCTACTTCGAGGCGATCTATGCCTGACATACAAAGCTATGTCAAATCCAGAATTAATGGACATGCTCCACCTCAGTAAATCTAAATCCCTTAGAGCCACACGCTCGAGGGACTTGAACCTCAGCACAGAAATAAATAGAACTTGCTGGAGGGACAGGTTCATAACCCAGAGGCTCCCTTCGCTCTGGAATAGAATTCCAGTTCATGTGAGGCAGAGCACCTCACTGAATCTCTTCAAGAAGAATCTCGATAAGTGGATGGGGGATCGTAGGTTTGTCCCAGGGATTACTCCCGTGTCACTATTAGACAGAGGCACAGTAAACTAAACCTTAAAAAGGGAACAGTATACTCAAATCAAGGGGTGGCGTAAGCCATACAGAATCGGGCTAGGCTTATATTTGCCCAAGGGCAGATAGCCTAGTATGATCCTATGAACCTATGAACCTATGAAATGGCTGCCTAATTCTCTTGGAAAGGTACTAGATAATGGGTGCCCCAGCAAAGAGGTTGTTTTCTGGTACTACCATTTTGTCACTAGACAGACAGACAGAGGGCATGTACACTGTCAACTGGTGTGCTTTGTTTATGGAAAGAGTGGCAATGATTTTTTTTTAAAAAGCATGTGTACATTGTTCTAAGTAATGAGGTCATGTGTCATATTTTTTTGCAATTCTTCTAAGATTTTCTACTAGAATTCAACCACTTTGATGGACCTTTTGGGCCATTCACATATGTTTCCTAATCAGTTAACTGATCAAAATGAATTAAATAATTTTGCGTAATATCAGTATTACTAGAAAAATAGGATGGGATTATAAACCCTGTAAAAGGCATAAAGACTGTAAGCATATTACTGAAAATGTTTATATAAGACACAGGATGTGTGAAGAATGTAGGGTACAATTGTTTGGACATAATGAATTCTTAAGTTTATATATATATATATATATATATATATATATATATATATATATATATATATTTTTTTTACCTAAACTTGATTTTTGGACAGAAGGCGTCAGATATAAAGACTCCATCACTCTGTGTGTCATAAGCCAATTGTCTAATTTGTCCTTAAATACGACCAAGTTTACAGGGTGATAAATGCTTACTGAGACGATATTCCATATTCCTGAGGCTGCTATTATAATGAATCCGTTATTCTTTCTTTCTTTGTATCTGATATTATCAGCCATGGTGATAGAGTTCATTTTAAGGCTCTTATTGAAATGTCTGCATTTGAAATGTTGAATGCTGACATGCCAAGAAAAAAAAATTAAAACACAGGAGAAAAGTTAATCTCAAAGAAAGCTCTTCTCCTTAAAACTTTTGTAGGGGAGCAAGCCCCCCACACCCCTGAACTTATATAGACGAACTCCGAGATAGCCATACCTCAGAGAAAGGGGAATATTCTGATAAATGGCATCTCTGACTCAGTATATATAAGTCTTCTCTTTCATCTATTCAGTCTCCATATTTTGGGTCTCATTCTAGCAGGTCCTGACATTTCAAACAGTCACCTGATTTTAGTTTTCTGTGTGTAATGTGTCAAGGTTTAAATTTTCAATTAGATTTAATGTAGTGAGACAAGGTTCAAATTTTTACATGTATAATACCTGTTAATTATGGTCTTGCCCTTAAATGTTCAATATACTACACTAGCGATTTTTAGTCCTATAATTCTATATTTATAAGTCATATTCATCAGGCAATACATTTTCCTAGTAAATTTTCTTTGTACTAGCTTTAAAACTCTGATATCAGTGTGACTGCAGAAATAAAATGAATTACACTCTAACATGGAGTCAATTAAGAATCTGTTTGAAGTGCACAGCACCTTAGGATTTGTAGAAGAAAGAAATCTTAATGACAGTACTAACTATCTTAAGTACGCAAGCCCTTATAATAGGTACGTTTATTCGCTATATAATACTAAGATCTATCACAGAAGTAGTTTATGCAGTTTAACATCTTAGGTATGCCAGAGAACATATTCTTGTATGCTCTGAAATTAATCTTTAGCTCAGCCTGTTTTGCCCAGTTGTTGAATGTACTGAGATTATTATTAATTTTAATAATGTAAGCAGTAAGCATCACTGGGAACATATAAGCCAGCGATATGCATTTAAATCAATCCTGAAGACAGCACTGACATTTCAGAACAAAATTCAAGCTATAAAAACATTTGCTTTTCCTGTCATAACTTACCATTTTGGAATGATTCACTGGCCCCAAAGGGTGTTGGATAGATTAGACAGGAAAACAAGAAGGATGCTTCATGCTCATCAAATGATTTATAAAAATCAGTGCACACCAAGATTATATATTTCCTGTTCTGAAGGAAGGTGTGGGCCTCATTGAAATAGATTATATCCATAGATCTACAATTGTGGGACTGCATACATATCTGCTGACCTCAGAAGACCCAACTATAGTGAAAGTTTTGAAACATGAGAATAAATCTAAGATGACTTTCCTTCTAAGTCTAGCAAAAGCATATTGTTAACAAGCTGGAATGGTAATCAAACTAGTAGTAAATAGAAATCAGGCAGCAGCTCAATGTGCCAAAAACAAAAGAAAGAATATAAGGTGAAGGATCAGATGACAAGGCAAGAAATGTGGAAAACACATAAATATAGTTGCAAGTATAGAAAACTCCTGGAAGAACCTCATGTTGATCGGGATCAAATACGGGAATGGATAAGGAAAGGCAAATTCAAACCAAAAGATGAAAGGTTGATATTGGCGGCCAAAGATAGTGGCGTACATGCACCTTGGTTTACAAAGTCCATTGAACATGTGGGAGAAACAGACAAATATAAGTTTTGTAAAACAGAATTGGAAACAGTCGCACACCTTGTTGGTGGTTGTGACATACTAATGGCAGAAGGACTGTATACTGAAAGGCATGAAAATGTGGCAAGACACTTGCAGTGGGGATTGTGCAAACATTATAATATTGAAGTAGCTGAAAAACACTGGAAACATGAACCACAAAGCAACAAAGAAAATGATGAAGTCTATATCACATGGGAGCACCCATTACTAACAGTTCAAAAGACAGATGCGAGAAAACCAGATATAGTGGTCCATGAAAAGAAGACAGAAGTGGCATTGATCATTGAAATTGCTACACCCAGTGACTATGGTGTCTTGTGTACAGAGAGACACAAAGTCATAAAATATCAGGATTAGCAGGCAGAAATTAAAGCAATGTGAAAGAAAGATACCCAGACAGTTCCAATAGTAGGAGGAGCAACGGGTCTTATAAAAAAGAATCTACAATCGTATTTAAATATGTTACAGATACATGTAACTCCATATAAATTGCAGAAGGAGTCATTGTTGGCCACATTGCAGGTGCTGCGAAGAGCACTTCTGGCTAACATCAAAGACTGAAACAATACTAATTTCATGAATTTTAATCACACTTTGACTTAGGAATGGGGTTCATTCCCATCATGGTATTATAAACTCAAAAGATTTTGAGAAATTAAAAAAAGACTCTGTAGGAATGAGAAGTGTATAATTGGTTCTTTGAGAGTGCAGATGATGCATGGAATAGACTATTAAATTTATTTATTTATTTAGTTATTTTACATGTTTTAACCTGGTTAGTCCAACTGAGCTTTTGGCTCATTTTCGGTGGAGACCCAGGGAGAAAAGCTCCTCAGTGAGTTTAAAAATTTAACAACAAACAGTTAACAAAATATCATTTACAATCATCTGAAAATTACATTGCATTACAATGTCATATAGAAGGAGTAATGCCTTCATAATTCTTGTTAGGTTATATACAGCATGTATACAAAAATAGCATTGAGATAAAGTGGTTTAAACCTGTGAGACAGAGAGGTTAACGTTTGTTATGATCAACAGGAGAGGAGAGGAAATTAAGGGAGGGTATAACTGAAAAGAATAGAAGGGAAGGGAATAATGGGAGAATAATGAATAAAAAAGTGAGGACTGCAAACACTAGTTTAATTATTCTTAAGAGCAGCCTGGACACTTATTATGAAAACAACTGTTTTGGTGTTTTGGCAGTTTAGAAGGGCATTAATGCTCATGTTTGAAATATGTGTATGGATTTATGTTTGTAAATCTATGCCATTGAGAATTTTCTTGAGATTACCTAAATGACTGGCCTGTAACTGCAAAATCCCCATAGAAGTAGCGTGTACAACATGTTCAGTCCTCTAGATAAATAGCATTTAGTAGACCATGCTTTCTAATCATTCAAAGGGAAGTTTCAATGTTATAGTTTATAATAAAAAATGCTGCACATTTAAATTCTAGAACATCCATAGCTAGGAATGTTCTTCTGTACAGATTAGAAAATATATTACTGCTAAGGGCTCATGGCTCAACCAAAAATACTGTTTTCTTACAAAGAACTTTGTAAACGTTATGCAGTTTTCTTTCATTTTCTGGTATCTGTGAGCACCACTGTCTCTACCACAGAATGAGAAAGGAAATATCAACTATTTAAGCAATAACCCACGCCTGGATTACCCACATCCAGAAGTGGGTTATTGCTATTATACAATGACGTTATTTAAGAAAAAAAAATACTTACTTTTCTTAAATAATGGCATTGTATAATGCCCCCGTGCTGCCCTTCCACAGTTGTCTGGTATTCTGCAGTAGTTCTGATGTAGTGCGCATGCGTATGCTTACACAGTACATCAGAGCTGTGGGTGGAAGCAATGGAGAAAGCAAGATGTCCATTGCTTTTTACAAAGTGTCTCGCTATGTTAAAGGAGTTTAACATAGCGAGACAGCTTTAAAAAAAGCAACGGAGAAAGGAAGATCTCTGTTACTTTTTTAAAGCTGTTTCGCTATGTTAAACACCTTTAACATAGCGAGACAGTTTATAAAAAGCAACGGAGATCTTGCATTCTCTGTTGCTGTAAAAAAATAAAAAAATAAAAGACATACTAATGGAAAAAGTCCAGGCGACCGGACCTTTTTCCATTAGTATAAGTCTGATTTACAATGTGCATGCTGACCAATCAGCATGCACATTTTGGAATATTAATGGGGGGGGTCATTGTATAATTGTACTGTAAACATGACATTTAAGCCATGTCACTGCCTCCTACTTTCCATTAGTAGCTAACAAAGTGTAATTCAGTTTCACAAAATACTTCATGGGTGGTGTGATTCCTCAGAAGTTTATTCCTGTATGAGCACTTGTATTTAGCATCTGAGTGATTTGAACTGAGGAGTTAGTTTCAAGGACTTTGGGACTAAGATATCATGGAGGAAATATTCAAACTCTGCTCTTTGATATTGTTCTGTACTTCTCCATTAATTTTATTCTACAATTTCTATACTCTGAACTGCATACATAGTACACTATATATAACTATACGTAGAATGAGTTAAATATAAACAATATGTCATCTTACTGCACTCTAAACATAAACTCAGACTTAAATATGTATTCGCATATTTAAAGATAAAAGTATGTATCCTGCATTGTGTATTTAATGCTTCATTTTCTCTTCCTGCTATTGGCCTGTGATATCTGACTGCAGTGGCAGCTGGTGACTTCAAGTCAAAGGGGGCTGCAGGAGACAGTTGAATGGGTGGGGTGAACAGGAAGGGGTGTGGCCAACAAGAAAAGGGTGGAGTTAGGCTCAAAACTACAAAAACCTGTGATTTTAATTAAATACACTGCCCTGGGTGCCAAACTATCATTATGAGAGTCCAATCAAGACCAAATGAAGTGTAGAAGAAAAAAAATATTTCAATGCATTGGCTACATGACAGCTTACTTAATATCTAGATGGAAACAAAAAGGTTGTGAGGCATGAAAAATGAAATTACTTTTTAAATACATTACTGGAATGCCAGTCAAAATCAAGTCAAAATCAAGTATAAAAAAGCAAGCAGCACTCAACTCAAACCACTTCTCCTTGCACTGCAGTTCTAATTATAATTTATGTGCAGCTTTATAAAAGTACCAAGTAACATGTTGAAAGTAGCAATCTCTGTGATACCCCCACTTGTAAAAATGTTTCTTATCCAGAAAAGACCTGCTGCCTGACAACAACTACCTACTTGTTTCATGGGGAAAACATGATGAAAGTAAAAAATGAACAGCAAACAAAAAACAAGCTCAAGATAAATTGCTTAAAGGATTACTACAGAGGTTATGGACCACACATGATAGACTGGCATTCTGTTTAGTTCATGGGTAGAGCCTGCAAAGATGACTGCAAGTCTCCAACAAATGTAATGAGCTTCTTTACTGTAATCCTGTCCTTTATTACAAATACTGTCATATGCATTTCAATACCTAAGGCTTGTACGTTATCTAGCTATGTAAATATTCTCTGCATGGCAACAACAAAAAGACTTTCAGTGTTGGTAATTCTTTAACAGTATGCTTAAACTTACTTGCATCTTAAAATCTCAGACAAGCTTACCTCATGGTTATTAAAGCATTGCTAGTTAAACACAGAGCAAGAAGCACTGCAACAACATGCATTTTCTGAATAATAAGAAACATAAATCAACAGTATAAAAATGACAGAAAACCAGAACATTCTGCAAAATCAAAGACAGATGAAAAGCCACTGTAGTTCTTGTGTCTGCCTTGGATGGGAGGATACTCTGCACAATTACACTGCATAACTGTTCCTTGCCTTGCTTTGACACATCCTGAGTCACTACATGGGGAGGGGGATGCAATAAGTATGTCACAATTTGAAATATCTCTGGCTGACAATGATGGCCCTGACACATTTGTCATACCTCTCAACCTCAGAGCAAGAACTCTGGACAAAGCCATAAACAGAAGTGGGACAAAGGCCCAAAAATAAGGACAATTTTTAAATATTGCTCTTACAAACTTAGAAAGATAATCGAATTAGTAGGTCTTGCATTAGTATGAACTTTCTGAAGGGTATGAAATCTGAAACTCAAATTTCTGTCATTATTTTCCAACTTCAGTCTTTAATGATTTGCCTCTAATTTGCCAGAAAAGCACAATTTTATGAAAAACGGACCAAAAATGTGATGCAAAAATATAAAATAGCCACACAATACAGCTGGGAACCTGTCAAAAAAGGGACACTTTTTAAAATATTAGTACTGTTAACTTGAGCAGCTGACAAAATAAGAGAATCTACATACATTTCTGAAATAAAAGTAATCTATAAGTCTGATCATTACGGTTATTTAGTAATTGTAAACCCTCCACATTTTCTTCCAAAATTGTCATTTTGCAGAGGGATTATTAGGGGGAGAGCAACATTTTGAGCCAAAGTCGGGGACAGTTGAGAGGTTTGGATATACCTAATTCTATAAAGTGATTTATTTGTGCGTACCTCTTAACCTCTTAATGCAGGATATCTGGACAAGACCAAATATATTGTGGGAACATACAGACCATAATAAAAATTGGTCTTGTATAAACATAGACAGTTGATAGAATAACAGGTCTTGCTTTAGCATTAATTTTTCTGAAGGGTATGAAGTCTAAACTCAATGTGTCATTATTTATTGAATTCATTCCTAAATGATTTGCCAGAAATCCACAAATTTTATGAGGAACAAACCAAAAATAAGAAGCAAAAATGGAGTAATTCTGCAAAAATCTAGACAGTGCCAGTTCAGCCAGGGCTGTCTTTGAGTTTGCCACCCTTCTCCCACACAAAATCATGGTCAAATGGAGCCTCCCCCCTGCAGCCATTCCAGTGTCCCATTACTTGGCTATTTTGCCCTATTTACCATAAACACTGTAATGTGCATACTGCTTTACTTCTGTGATGATTTGGATTTCATTTGAAAGTTTTATTTTGCATTTTACAGCACAAACACTAATAGGAAATCTGCTAAACAAAGCAATGCAGTTTCACAGTGAAAATACTTAGTATTAAAACTGCTCTGCCCTTGAAACTCACATTCATTGAAACAGCATTGAAACCCACATTCAAAGAAAATATATTTTGCCAGTGGCAGATAAAGATTAACTTTGGGCCGTTTTCAAATCATAGGCCCCTTGCACATGAAACATACATGTGCACTTTGATACATCTTCCTGATTGTATTAAATAATATTCCTTGTATAATACAGTACAGTTGTTAGACAGCATTTTAAGTTATTGTTTTGAACATTTTTCCAGTAAACAATGAAACAAAATGCATGCACCAATAACGACAAAACTGCCCAATTCAGAAAATTTCCATCATAAAAGTCTACTCAGACTTCTACAGTCCACCAGTATCAGTAAATATACGCAATCTCTGAAGAAGTCAAAGTCATCTAAATGATTCCACATTAAAGAGATCTGTAACTATTGAGGTTGCTGCTAGCAAACAACTTTATATTTCATTGTTTCATCTACAAATAAAGTACCTGTTGCCCTTGAGGAATAAATTGCCTATGTTACATTAACAAAAAAGCTAAGCTAGTAACATTGCAATAGGGGATGGATGGCAAACTGATAACAGGTTGATAGTTACTAGGTATCTTCACCAAAAAGGACTGCAGCATCCACCCCCTTTACAACACAGTACAGTATCAGCTATGCATCTACATACTGTGGGAGTGGAACCCACAGCCTTCTGCATCAAAAGCAAGTACACTACCTGCTGTGCTATTAACAATGCCAGCAGACTCAGCATAAGCAACACTGAACTACTCTTCCCTGCAGCTCTCAGCTCCTTGTAAAATCTACTAGACACTCAGCTGTATCTCTCAACTATGAAGCACAAGAAATCTAGAAAAAGCCAAAATTTATTGGGGGGGGGGGCAAAAGCCCAAAAACCAGGGACACATTTTAAACATTGCTTGTATAATCTTGGAAAATTGCTAGAATAAAATACTGTGTTACCACCATACATTTCACTGCCACGTCTTGAATCCAGGACCTCGTGCAAAACAGTCAAAGCAACATACCACTATGCCAAATCAGGTGTTTTCTTAAAGAGAGGAAGACTGAAACTTAAAAGGCTACTATATAGTGAATTCAGTTGTCACCATAGCTGTCAACCTCTTAGCATAAAACATCTGAACAAAGCCAATAATGAGGGAATACAGCCCCCAAACATATTCAGTGGATTCAGTTCTCACCACAGCTGTCAACCTCTTAGCACAAAACACCTGAACAAAGCCAATAATGGGGGAATACAGCCCCCAAACATATTCAGTAAACTCAGTTCTCACCATAGTTATCAACCTTAGCACAAAAAACCTGGACAAAGCCAATAATGAGGGTATACAGTCCCAAAATAGGGACAAATTTCAAATATTCATCTTATAAACTTAGAAAAATTGGTAGAATAAAGGTTTTATGTTACCATGTACCTTCTGAAAAATATAAAGTCTGAAATTCAAATGTCTGTCATTATTTATTTAACATTTGTTAACCAAGAAAGTCTGACTTGGAACAAAAGGCAATTTTCAGCAGAGGCGCAGGGAGAAACACTCCATACACCTGTCTTTGTAACATGGAAGAACACCCATACAAACTCTACACAGAAGGCACTCCAGGCAAGAATCAAACCAGAGAACCTGTAGCTGTGAGACAACAATGCTACCACTATACCATCAACAACTACAACTACTTATTGAATAAAACATCCATTCCAGAAAGAAACCACAGATTTTTATTGAGGAACACAAGAAAAATATGAGGGAAAAATCTGCAGAGTTTTCACAGATGGTGGTGGGTAGGGAATTCAGGCTCTTGGTACCTGACCCTAAGGTACAGGGTTCAAGTCTGAGGTATGTTATACCCACCATTAGATATGAACTGGGCCATTACACACACACATATTTGTGCTAAAACTCTGCAAATTACTAAATACTTTGTGTTCATTAATGGCATGCGATCATTAACTCTGCACACACTTCACTTATCAGCATTAACTAAACGGTCGCTATCTCTGCAGCATTAGATTGTGCTAACTAAACTTTGCAAATTGCCAAATACTTACCTTACTGGTGTTAAACTTGACATTAGATCGCACTAACTCTGCAAACACATCCAAAGCTGCTTCATCTGTTTTCAAGCTGCAATGAAGCTTTACCGGCATTATCCGTGCTGGCACTTGATAATCCAAAGTCTTGGCTGGCTCTGTAAATACACTCACTCTCTGCTGCTAACTCTGCAATATAAGTCCAAAGCTGCTTCTCTCTGCAAATGTGTCCAAAACTGCTTTTTGTCTGTGTTTGTGGCTTTTGTGTTGGAATGCACACTTCCGGTCTCCTGTTTGTGAACTTTCCAAGTTCCAAGACTGCTGACCTTGCAGTCTGATCCCCTTCCAGTCTATCCAGTGCTAACCACATAGACTGCTGGGACATTAGCAGTCTGCTGTCTTCTTGCTGAATCTGGACTGGTAAGGCAGCAGTCCGGATTCACTTTCTATTAAGTTATTGGATTGCTGGATTGTACCATTGTGGTTCACAGCTGGGGGGGCTGCAGTCCTGCAGTCCGATATCACGAGCCGCCACTGTCTGACTGTCAGTTAAGATGCATCAAAATGTTAATTTAATCATAATATTTATTTGTTTTGTTTGCTTGCATAGTACTTTTATTCTATGCTACTGTTTCACATTGTGTACTTTATAGTGGATTTTACTTATATGAAGTACCTAATATAGATGTTTAATAAACTGGCACATTAACTTGAACTGACCAAACTTGATGCAGTCTGAGTTTCTATGAAATGTATTATTTGTGTCATGTTGGCTGAGGCCATGACTGAAAATTATCCTGAGGATTAATTTATTCATCCAGTTATGAAATCATTTGTTAAATAGAAATGAATATTCTTTCTCACATCCATTAAATGGGTGGAAATGTAATGGTTTATTTCATTTTATTCAGACGTACTGTTGATATAAGGTGCCAGAGGTTTGCTTTAATTGAAAAACTATAAATGATTAAACACATCAATGAGATGTCTGTATGACAGTAGCAATTTTCAGTTCCTTTATTGGCAAATTTTGTGACTTCTGCTTTATCCTGCTTGTGCAGATCTTGTACATTACTTTTATTTTTGAGATCCGTTTTCCTTTGCATGTAAATAACAGTATAATGTTTTCAGCTTTTATTCCATGTTTGTTTCAGAAATATGCACTGATAATAGCAAACGTATTTATATTTCTACTGTAGTCACACATTTTCATCCTATGTTCTACAAATCCACTTTCATTTATTTTCTGTACTACACTTTCAATTTTATGGTCTGGGAAATGGCTTTAAAAGCAGTAAAAAGGATGATTTTACAATAGTGACACCAGTATCATTCCTCTGGATGTAACTTCCAGTAATAAGATCTAACTTTCATATTTAAACCATGCTATAGTGTTTGCTTCTTTATGTGCTCGTTCAGTTAGACTTTTCTTTTGATCGCAAGTACAGCACTTGTTTCAAAAGTTTCAGTTAATGCCTGTAAGTTACTACAGCTAAAGTGAAATGATATCAATTCTTTGCTAGCATATGAAGCAAGAAAACAGTACCAAGAAACCGGGAGCCTGTAAATAAAATACTGCGACAAAATATGTCTATATATAGATCAAATGCATTAAAGAGCACACTAGTACCTTAAAGGGTCTTTGTGCAAGGTCTTCGAGGTACACAGCACTATGCCTTACAGAACATTAGAAGTGAATAAAAAATATCCAAGGCCTGCTTCCTCAGTAACACTTCCCTTGAAGATTGTCTATGCAGGCTCTTAGGGTTATATAAAGCCATACCTAATATTACCAACTGTTTGTGGCAAATGACAATATCTGAGTCTTGGCTCTTCAGTATCATTTCTCTTTAATTTGAAACTTTCACCTCATTTTTAATATTGTAAGTGGAAGAACCAAGTGTCCAATATATACTATTATTAGAAGTAGCTCATTGTATATTCAATTAATGAACAGGATGCATTCTGCCATAAATGTGTCATGACACTTGTCTTCCACAGTTCTTACTAGCAGAAGTTTCACAGAATAGCAAAAACTGAGATATTTCTAAATGAGCTCTGCAGTCTCATGAATTTCTCAGCATTACTGATTTCCAAGGGCCAACCTAATTTGCCAGAAACAGAAGTTTATTCCTTCCACTTTTTTGTGCTCTACATGTTTTACATTTCCGTTTAAAGTGTAAAGATGGCATCTAAATAAATTGGAAATAGAAATTACTGTCCAGCAGTTTAAAAGTAATTTTACATAGTAGAGTTAAATAAATAGACAGACCAGAATCCAAATGCTTAACGTGTGTGTGTGTGTGTGTGTGTGTGTGTGTGTGTGTGTGTGTGTGTGTGTGTGTGTGTGTGTGTGTGTGTGTGCGTTTGTGTGTGTGTGTGTGTGTGTGTGTGTGTGTGTGTGTGTGTGTGTGTGTGTGTGTGTGTTTCTCCAATGATGTCTTACATTAGGGGCATGTTCTATGTGAAATAGCTAAGCAGAAAAAAATCAACAGGAAAATGTGGGAAACGTAATGTTGTCCCTTCATTGCTCTGTTGCACTATGGTCTTTGCTAAAGATTTACCAACTAATGTGGAATAATTTCCTTCCTTAAGCAGAGGATTATAATCCTGATTTGTACTGTAGAAAGATGTGACATGCTTTCAAGTGGTGTAAGCAGTAATGTGGGCCATCCTATTTCCAAGGTGTGTTTGGTAGCCATATGTGTCTTGAAGGAATGTTTATGATGCCTTGTAATAATATGCATAAGGTCCGGGGAGAAATGAATGATAAGTCTGAACTTTGTGACAGTGAAAACCTTATTTATGTCTGAGGTGAGTGCATAGAATGCCTATACTGCAGGGTACATGGTTAGTTTATTTAAGATGTTAACTATGAATAATGCAATACTTCTGAATGGTGCTCCTGGCTACTTTATAATGGAGGATTGATGTGTACAATGGAATTTTACACCTAAAAAGAATATGGCGTTACAAACTTCATGATGCTTTGTCAAAGATTTCACATAACTGAATCTTGCTCATATAGCGATATGCATGAAACATAATGCAGCATCTAGTAACTGTAATACTAACACTACTAAAAATGTTATTTGATGAGTTTCTGACCTGATGACTATATAAAGAATGAGAGTGACATATGAGGTTATATTGGGTCACCTTGATTTAGGTTGGAAGAGCCTGTGGCTGGGGGTGGTGCTTGAGCTAAACTAGTCAAAACGTGTATGCCTTGACAAAGGTGCCCCCCCAAAGAAGAAGAGATATCAGTGTTCTGTGGATGAGGGAGGCCCAGAACAAGAAGAGAGCCAAGAGGTACACAACTGACTGTAGGCAAAACATCTAATATTCTTGCAGGTGTGATCTTGTCTGTTGCAGTACAGTCAGGGTAGCTGTTGACCTTCTTGTTTGAATGTAGTCTCAGGACATGCAGTCTGTGAAGGAAACCATATTCTGGACATGTGGAAGAATGGAAATAGTGACTCAGTGAAGAGTAGAGGTACTGAATACCTAAATACAAATCTGCAGAGCATGTGTGCTATGGGAATATTACAGCATACAAAACATGAAAGCTTTAGTGCAGAAAACCATTAACTGCATAAAGAGGTATGAATTACCAACAGAAAGAATATTGGACAGAGCTTACCAAATTGCCCCTTTTCAGGCAAATATTCACAGAAAGTCCATTATAGTTTCATATATGCCTCACCTACTTGCACAGTTAACATTCTATAGCATATATACTTCCTTTTAAAACAATTTAATAAGACGTATTTATATACATAACAGGGATGTAGTGTAACACCATAGCACAAGGCCTTTAACTTCACTTGACATATCTTTTATCTCAAAAAGAAAAAAAAAATTAGTTTCCCTCCTAAAACTACCATTATTGGTGGATTTCTTAATGAACAGAGGCAAACCGTTCCATAAAGTTACAATTCTTCTACTATATCCTTCCATATTGAAACAGGTCCTCTGTTGTTTTCTCAACAGACTTCATCTTGATCCTTTAAAATCCTTTGCACTGTTTCCTGCTATAAGGCCCAGATCCTCTATAGATCTTCTTATATGTATTTGAAAAAACACTACATTTTTCAGTTTAATTTCATAAGCCAAATGTTAAAAATCCAAAATTATGTTGGGTCCATCTATACCATATTCTCTCTTTTTGATTTTTTTTTTAAGTAGAGCCTATAAGAAAACCTAGCTGAAGTCACATGCCTGATATCTACATTATGTGGCCAGCACTTGACTGCTGTTCATAAGGTACCATTCTGTTTGGTGATCTGTTACAGAGCTGGTTAATACGAAACATAACGTTCAGGTCTTTGACTACTAGTACTTCCATATCATTACAGTTTTGTACTTTGTTTGACATGGCAAACTCTTTTTTCTATCTTTTTTCTAAGGACATGATGGCATTTCATTTTTGGAATCTGTTTGCAGTTCTATAGAAAGAGGTTCAAGCTATCAATGCCATTTTCAATCATTTTATATTCCACTTTTGGAGTAATATTTTGGCCAGTTTCTTGTCTTCTATGTATGTATGGATATTAACATTATTAACAGCGTGTGTCACTCTAGGCCCATACTATGAGGCAGACAACAGACAGACATAGGATAATTAGTACATTTACCCTTTTTAGTCCAGACCATAGCCACAAGGGCAACAGTATATACAGTGTATACATGGACAAGTTAACACAGCCATTCAACCAACATGTTTTTGGGACATGGAATTAGAATGGAGTGACCAAAGAAAACTTACACACATATAAGGAGAACATGCCAAATCTATATAGAAAGTGAGTACGAAATGGGATTGAACTCCAGCCCTAGGATCTGTGAGGCAGAGAGCTTACTTCCGAGTGAACTTACTGGCACAATTAACAGGTAAACATCAGAGTTAACAACATTTCTCACTGGAGGCTCATTTGTACTCTGAGTGAGCAGAGTAGTACAATAATGACAACCCATGATATTCCATGATATAATCAGCAGATACAGTCTGCTGTTGTAGTTCAACAGGCAGCAGCTCAACCACTTCATTTTGGAGCTCCAATGCCTTGCTTGTGGTTTTTAAGCCACTGTTGTAACACAGAACACAACATGTTCCCCGCCAAGGGAAAACCGCTATGCTCTTAGGAGGCTAGTGGTATGAAAATGGTGTCAGATGGCAACAGTATTTA
This sequence comes from Protopterus annectens, assembly GCF_019279795.1. NCBI lineage: Eukaryota > Metazoa > Chordata > Ceratodontiformes > Protopteridae > Protopterus > Protopterus annectens. The sequence goes on along the minus strand of NC_056732.1, from coordinate 428,701,492 downwards.
GACCGTGACATCATAACGTAGCTTGCTTGGGTCAGACACATACTACCTATAAAACTGAAGTGATTATAGCTTGCATTTCATTACTCTACACTGTGTGAGTTGCAGATGCTATGTTTGGTGTAGAAATATACATGCATATGTGTGTGGCAGACTGGAGATAATATGGTATAATCATACCGAGGCGACATGGTATAATCAAACCGGTGATGATATGGTATAATTAGACTGGAGGCGATATGGTATAAGAAGACCTGGGATGATATGTCATAATCAAACTTGGGATGATATGGTATAATCAGACTAGGGGATGATATGGTATAATCAAACCTGGGGGTGATATGGTATAATCAGACCGGGGGTGATATGTTATAATCAGACTGGGGATGATATGGTATAATCAGACCAGGGGATGATATGGTATAATCAAACCTGGGGCTGATATGGTATAATCAGACTGGGAGTGATATGTTATAATCAGACTGGGGATGATATGGTATAATCAGACCAGGGGATGATATGGTATAATCAAACCTGGGGGTGATATGGTATAATCAGACAGGGGGTGATATGGTATAATCAGACTGGGGATGATATGGTATAATCAGACCAGGGGATGATATGGTATAATCAAACCTGGGGGTGATATGGTATAATCAGACAGGGGGTGATATGCTATAATCAGACTGGGGATGATATGGTATAATCAGACCAGGGGATGATATGGTATAATCAAACCTGGGGGGTGATATGGTATAATCAGACAGGGGGTGATATGGTATAATCAGACTGGTGGTGATATGGTAAAATACTGGGATGTGCAGCTTTCGTAGTTCCATAATAGTGGGATTCAAGGAGAACTAGTGTGGCTGATCACTCATGAATATGCAATGTATGCTACTCTTTATGCACACTTTGTGATATGAGTCATATGATTATTATCTGTCCAGTTGTAGATAACCATAGCCATTTGCTGCACAAGTTAGTGATTCAGAGGTATTTTCATCATTACAGTTGTTCTTCCAGCTGGTGCTTGTGCATCTATATATTTTTATCTGTATTTGTAACTTTTCATATTAAATTCTATACTGTATTAGCATACATGTGGTGTTCTGCCTTTTCCTATTATGCCAGTGCAACTGCACACAATGTGCGTTGTGTATATACAACATATGTTGCACTGTATGTACATCAGTGCTGTGCTATCACTAATGCTTCAAAATGAGTACAGTTGTACCATACACCCACAGTGTTACATGATTATCAATGTGGAATTACAGATAACTATCTTGGTTTATTACTTTGTTGTTTTGGAGCCAGAGGTGGGCTGATGGTGGTCATTAATGAATATGATAACAAATTGAACAATTTCACAAAGTATGAACTTATTGTCCTTGTTCAAGCAGTCAGAACCCTTGCAATGCTGCTGGTTTGTAGAGGCAGAAACAAGGCTACACAGGAATGCTTATGAGACCAAGTTATATGCAGTGCAAATGCTTTCAGTGAACATGGTTGGACAGTCTTGGCTTATCTCAGGAGGGTGATTGATATGTGAGACAGAACCTATGAGAAATCCAGGAAAATGCAAGTGTTTTGTCAGTGTTAGTACAGCTGAAACTAATTAGAACATTCTGGATAACTAGGAATTGAGATGTGTCATGGCATTATAAGCTGTGGAGTTAAAATTATGCACATATGACACAGGATGGATAGCAGGAACTCTCAGCTGCTGATGTTCCCACGAATGCTTATTTTTGCACTGCTGTTATATCATTATGCATCTCCTTGACACACATGAAACTCATATTTCGCAAACCTGATGTGTCCTTTACTTTCCCATTTCCCCTTCTAGGATAATTTGCAGTACTATAGATAAAATATTCTGTTAAGCATACTGCAAGTACACATAACTCTAAGGTGGTTGAAGAATTTAGCATAGCAGATATATGATATTTCCCACATAAGTTTGTAAAAGGACATATTGTTCCAATGAAATGTTGGGAATTCCTGATTTATTGACATTTGCCACTCAACATGAGAGTGGTTTGACATTTTGAGGACAGTTTAGGTACATCAGTGGATAGATCACATATTTGTTTAGTTGCATTTGTTAAAGGATTTTAAAGCTTACTTTGTGCACATTATAGACTTGAAGGAGTTTTGCAGTTAGTAAGTCATAAAAATAAATTATTTAAAAAAATACGAAAATTAAAATCAAAGTTAGAGTACCTGACAGGATTTAAACAGACTTTCCTAAAAGATGTTAACTTCATGCATTTCCTGTGAGAGGCATCACAGTTGCATGCTCAGATCAAGAAAGCTCACCAATTCTATCAATAGATAGGCCTATCATATTTGGAACAACCAAATCCCCTTACATGATGACATGAGGCGTCTGCTGAGAAGTTGGGTATTGGCAGCTTCTTTATACAAGTTGAACACAGATTGGGAAAGGTGCTGGGCCATACCTTTCAACTTCTTTGCTCTAGAATTCTGGGAAAAGCCCAAACTAATGGGTAGACAAATGTCCTAAAATTAATTACAACTTTTAATTATCAATAATTTTCCAAAATGTGAAGTTATGGTATAATTCTTTATGGCAACAAGTTGTCATTTAATAAAAATGGAAAGCACCCATTCCTCAATAAAGACTGAGTGACTTGAAAAATGAATGGACCAAGTGAACATAGGAAGATATAAGAAACATTGTAGGGCATGGATCCAAACCACAGACTGTGGGCCACATAGGTTAGACCACATCCATTAACAATTTCATAGTCAACATATTCCATTAATGATCTGAGGTAATCGCACTGGTCATTTTGTAATGCTCCATGAGCAAATTCTGGAAGAAAGACTCTTAACTTGGCTACCTTATGTACAAATAAAAGAGCTATCTCATCACAATGAACAGAGAAAAAACATGCAATTGTAAGACAGGGTGGCATGCACTACCAATCTACCACTAAAACAGTGGACCTCAAAGGTTTGATATCACACAAGTGTCATCAGACAAAAAAGATTTATTCTTAGATTATATTTCTGTTTATGTTGAGTAATATACACCCAGACTAAGTTTCTCTTCAAGAGGCCCAAGTCTTCCTCCATCTTCACTCTAAGTGTCTACAGGAATCTGGTGTCCCAGCTATTTGGAAAAGATCATATGCTATCCCACTGCAGAAGGGAGAAAACTCTAGAGAAGTCTATAACTCTTGCCCCATTGCAATTCTGTCCCCCTCTCTTAAAAATCCTAGAAAAATGTATCTATGATCAACTTCAACATCTCCTCTCAGAACAGCTCTTAACCAGTACTTAACATGGATTCCACCCTGGCCATCGTACAACTACTGCACTATAATAATTTTTTGATAATCTAAACAAGAAAAAATACTTTGTCAAATGTATCTCTTCCATATTTCTGGATCTGTCCAAAGCCTTTGTTACCCTCTCAGATAGAAAACTACTTCAAAATCTGCTCTATCTCAGCCTATCCCCTTCTTCACTTCTGTAGTTTAAAGGTTACCTATCTGATAGACAGCAAACTGTTAGATAGCAACATACTTTCTCTCTTTACCTCCCCATTACTACTGATGTACCCCAAGGCTCAGTTCTCGATCCACTTCTTTTTAACATTTTAATTAATTGACTTATATCTTTTCTAGACAAGCATCACGTATACAGCATCACGTATACGGCATCACATATACAGCATCACTTATACAGCATCATGTATACAGCATCATGTATACAGTATCATATATACAGTATCACTTATATCAGCATCACATATACAGCATCACGTATACAGCATCACATATACAGCATCACGTGTACAGCATCACATATACAGCATCACATATACAGTATCACATATACAGCATCACATATACAGCATCACTTATGCAGCATCACATATACACCATCATGTATACAGCATCACTTATACAGCATCACATATACAGCATCATGTATACAGTATCAGGTGTACAGCATCACTTATACAGCATCACACATACAACATCAAGTATACAGCATTGTGTATACAGTATCATGTATACAGTATCATGTATACAGCATCACTTATACAGCATCACATATGCAGCATCACATATACAGCATCACGTATACAGTATCACATATACAGCATCATGTATACAGCATCACATATACAGCATCACATATACAGCATCACGTATATAGCATCACGTATACAACATGCTGATGATTTGATACTAATATGCTCATCTGGCACTCTTCTGCATCTTCTCAAAATCACACATGAAGCCTTCACCACTGTTGAAAACTGGTTTCACAATGACCAATTACTACTTAATCCCCTGAAAAAACATAACTACTGCTATTCCTCCCCAAAGCACACCTTTAGGACAAATCCAGCTTCAAAGCATTCTCACTCAACAATACAGAGATAGAAATTGTATCCCACAGAAAACTGCTTAGTGTAACAATTGATGACACCCTCAGATTTGAACTCCACATTCAAAATAATATTAATAAAACTCACCACAAACTTGGCATACTTTATAGGCATAAAAACTTTCTTACTAACTTTGCTAAAACGACTCAAGCAACAGCTTACCTCCTTCCTTTACTCTTATATGGTACCCCTATCTTTACTAACTTCAGGCATCTGTTAAAACCATAATCAAAATTTTCTACAACTAATTTGCTAAATTTGCTGCCAATAAACAATATTATACACATCACTGCAAGGCCCTTAAAAGTTGAACTGACTTGATGTACCACACTACATGGACATCATACATCTAGCTACTGCCCATAACATCATTTATAAACCTACATGCCTGTCCTGCACTAAGATCTATTCTTCCTTCCTATCACCAAAACAGACCCATTTTCTCTAGTGATAAACAACTTCTCACCATCTATAAACCTCAAAAAGCAATTGGAAATAGCCTTTACTGCTACTGTGTTGCCCAAAAATGGAACTATATTCCATGGGTATTACAAATGTAACTTACCATCCTTCTTTAAAGCATCTTCCAAAAGGCTACCTATCAAACTCATGGCTCTGCTCAAGCTATACCCCCGGCTGAACATCCATCTTGTCTTCTTTCCCCACCCCTTATCTGTACTGATTCCCTACCCATCACTTCACCTGGCTATCCTACCCTCTCTACACTTTAGGTAACCTCTTCCTATCACCTCCTAATCTATCTTAATCTCTCTCTTCCTCTTTATAGTTACAATTAAACTAAACATAAGACTTTTACTTATTACTTCTGTGAATTGCCAAAATAACACTCTCCAGAATCGTATATAGTATTTTTCTTTGTTATTTCTCGTTGTTCTCTTTGTAATTTTTTTGTTACATCTCTGTGCCTTAAAGTATTGTTGATTATTTTTGAAATGTATAATGTTCAACCTTTTTATGTAATAGCTTTGAAAAAAAAATTCTCTGTTAAATGGAGCTTGTCTCCCCAGGCCTCCTCTGAAAATGGGTTCTTGTGAACCAGGTGGACTCTCCCTGTAAACACATGTCAATAAGTAAGAAAATAAATAACTTCCACAGCCTTTAAATTACTCCAGAAACCAGATAATACCCCAGCTCTCCTAAAACTTATAAAACCATAAACATCCTCTAGATCCCTTCGCTCAAATAGCAACCCCCCCCCCCACCAGATGTCTCAAAAATCAATAATTCAACTGGGGAATCACTCTGCTCCTACTACACTTCAAAAATATGGAACAAACTCCCATCTACAATAACCACTAGCAAATCTGTGTCACAATTTAAAACCCTTCTAAAATCACACTTAATAGACACTTGGCTTTGCCCTTGTAACTATCTTGGCAAATCCTACTCTCAACCCTACTAACCAATTACTACTGTTGGCCTCACTAACCAAATACTACTCATTTTGTCAATTATTGTACCTACATTCATAAACTGCCCCCATCTCTCTATCTGTCTAAACTGTGTAGAATCAAGCATGAGTCAAACTTACCCACTTCTAGAGAATAGTATGTTCCAGCATTAAGCATATGGATTGTGAATGTCTCCAAGTACACTTTTAGTTACCTTTGTCACCAAACTTTTTTTTTTTTCTGAATGCCTCCAAGTATACATGTTATACCTTAGTTACCAAACTGCTTGTTTTTATTGTAAATTACAATGATTACTTGTACATATCCTGCAAACTAAAATGTGTTTTTTTCTTTAATATCTCTAATTGTATAATCTAATATGTGCTTATTGTAATATGTAACACTTGCTGCTTTTATGTGGAGCTTTTCTCCCCGGACCTCCATTGAAAAAGGACATGTGTCCAGTTGGACTTTCCCAGTAAACAAATGCTAAATAAATAAAAATAAATAAATAGACATATTACTCCTGGTACCTTTTCCTCCTTGTGCCCTCAGTTCTGTTTGGATGATGGTATCCACTATCTTGATGTCTTGGTTTCCATTTATAATGATTCGCTATTTTCAACTACTGATATGCTAGCCCTGATATAAGTACATGTAGTCTGACTCAAAGTGCACAAACTTTGGTTTGACCAAGAGCTCAGCACACTTTGTAGAGAATGGAAAAGGCTGGAGAGTTAATCCCATTAAGTTTGAACACTGATAGTGATTCACAGGTTTGTGGAGAAACACGCTTGACCTGGATGAGAACCGTGCTCCATAACAAGGTGAGGTTTGTCACATTATCTGATTATCTAATACCGAATGTATCTACACAGGCAGACTGACCTGCTGTGCTCTTTCAAGAATTTGCACTCTGGCCTGGCTCATCCCTTCAGGATTTTTCTGTTTGTTTTTCTCTTTCATTAACAGTATTGATGCTATCATAGCATGCAAGTTGGATCCCTCTCCATCCAAGCAGGAACAGGCCAGCCTCTATGTGCCTGGACTTCCAGATCTTGATATCATCTTTGAAGACTGGAATATTTCCAGCTGCAACGAAGAAGGACTGGTCACTCCTACCTGCAATAAACCATCTTTTGATCCCAGTGTTACTGATAATCTCTGACTTCTCTTGTTGATGTCATTGAAAAATTTGTTTTAGCACAGATTGTCCACAGCCTTACAGCAAACAAACTCCTGGATCCCTACCGATCTGGTTCCATTCTTAGCACAGAGCAGATTCCAGATGCTGCATTTATTAACATAGTCAGCAGTCACCTGATGGCAAGAGAATTTGTTCTGCTGGACTACTCAGCAGCTTTTGAAACATGGGCCATGGTATACTGATTGAGCATTTAACATTTTACTGTGGCATTTCTACATTTCTATTATCAGCTTTGGCTAATTTCGTTCATATCTGCCAGGCAGTACCCAGAAAGTTGTCTATGTCTTTAACTCGTCTACTTCATTTCCTCTAGAGTGCGGTGTGCCAAACGGATTGATCTTCATTTTCCATTGATGCTGTTTATGTTTGCCTTGGGTGATCTGATTGATTGATCTAAAACCAATGGACACGCAGTGGTTTGATTCACTGTTCATTGAAAGATGCAATTCAAAAATGTTGAGTTGAAAAATGTGAAAAAATAAAAACATGTTACACATATTGCATAAGCAAGCTCCTCTTCACCTCTACAACTTCTAAATTATATGTAGCTCCTCTTCACTTCTACATCTTCTAAATTATATGTACCAGCTGTACAGTAACACCACACCGGATAAAAGGGAATAAAATGTAAAGCTCTCCTCCATCTCACACATTATAACACATCTTGGTGAAACTCACCACAGCATTACCATTTCAAAGTTAAATTCCCTGTCAGAAAAACAAAACAGTGATGACTCATATACGTTTGCTATCCGATTGGAGATAGGGGATTAGCAACCATTTTCATCCCAATAGTACCCTGTTCTGCTTCTTCTTTCCAGAAGAGACATGGACAACATGTCGATCCTGGAAGAGGCCACACACAAGCAACTTTTACTTTAATAATTTAAACTCAACACCACCAAACCTGAGGCCATGCCAGTTCAACCTATCCTGAGAGCTTCTTCCTAAACACATGTTTATGACAGTGAAATGCTTGAGTTCATAGCTAAAATCTACAATTTACACGTGATCCTAGAAAACTGACTTTCACTTAGAGGCCAGATATCTGTCATTGTCATATAGGTTGTTATAGTCATAAACATTTGAAATGGAATTCAAACGTGGTGTTTCTATTTTAATTAGTTCAGGTTCAGGCTCACAATATCATGTAATGCTGGAAAATTGACAAACTGATTAAAAACAATGCTGATTTTAATCAAAATAAATGATTATAAAAGGCAAACAAGTAAATAATGATGTTCTGCTGTTCTCATTGTTTACTTATTTGTCTTTATGATCTTTTATTATGTTTAAAATTAGTATTGTTTTTTATTAATTTGTCAGTTTTACTGCATTTTATGTTTTAATTTTTGCATGTTTTATTTTATGTATTACTTAGAAATAACAAGTAAAAGGCAGCTGCACCACTGGGTGAGGGTAAACCCAAGACTTTATTTCACACACTTAAAATAAAACAATCGGTTTAAGTGCTTTCTTCTGAATATTACCAGACTTCTTCAGAACAAATTTTCAGCATAGTCCACACTTTTTATATTCCCATCATACAAATCAGCAATGCCCTACATATGATTAATTATTATTATTATTATTATTATTATTATTTACAGTTTGTTTATTGGGAAAGGCCATTGGGCCAAAAAGAGCCCATTTTCAATGGAGGCCTGGGGAGAAAAGCTCTGGCCTCTGAAAGACATGCGTGAATTGGCATGCCTTCGCTGAAAGTTGGGCATCGGGCTGGATACTCAGCACCATAAAAATCGACTGCCAATCATTAGCAGACTGGAGTTCCACTGTGGCGACCCCTAACTGGGAAAAGCCGAAAAGACAAACAACAACATACATTTAAACAATTATACAATTAACAAGTAAACAACGTATAACATAGCTTCAAGGAAATAGCATACAAGAAAGGTATAACATATAATAAAAAGTAAATCTTAGGTAAACAACAAACATTAGAGAAATAAAATCAATTATCGTAAATGGACCCTGCACAGTTCAAAGTACTTTAAAATAAATGTATGTATGTAATTTGAATCAAATCAATACTAACTGTTAAATAAGCACAGGTATCCCATGACTATATGGGCAGACAAGCTAGACTGGAATACAAGGAGTTGCTTTGACAACTGAGACTGAATGCTGGAAAACTCCCTAGGTTAAATGACAATATTAGTATTGCTAGTGTTTTGAAAATTAGGGCTGCCAAGTCACAAAGAAAAAGTTTTGTATTTAGGTCAACTGTTTGCATTTTTTATATTTCATTAATTGCACATATTCTAATATTGAGTAGTATTTTAAAATATGTTTTTAAAAATTGCCTTTTAAAGGATTATTATAAGTCTTCAGACGTTTTACAGCATGTTAAATATGCTTATTTAACAGTATTGATTTGATTCACATTATATACATATATTTATTTTAAGGTACTTTGAACTGTGCAGGGTTCATTTAAGATAATCGATTATGTTAATTAATCATATGTAGGGCTTTGTTGATTGGTATGATGGGAATATAAAAAGTGTGGACTATCTTGAAAGTTTGTTCTGAAGAAGTCTGGTAATATTCAGACAAAAGCGCTTAACTGATTGTTTTATTTTAAGTGTGCAAAATGTCTTGGGTTTACTCTCACCAAGTGGTGCAGCTGCCTTTTACTTGTTGTTTCCTGGTTTTGGCAGTGTTTTTTTCTGTGTTTTTTATATCCTACTTGTCTTTTAACTGCACATGATGCATTGCTTAAAACCCTAAGTAAAATGTAGTTAAAAAATTCTGTTTTGTAGAAGAAATGACAGCTTGCAATGTTTGGATAATATCACAAAAGACCTTTGATATCTAATGTATGGAAGTAAATCATCAGTTTTATATGCCATTTACTACTATTGCAAGCATGATGTAATACCTAAACCAAGATCCCACATTTCTACTTATTTCCCATAACTTTGTCATATTGTTTCAAGAGAAGAACAGGTGCGGTCATTTACAACTGTGCAACTATGCAAGATCCAGGCCTTAATAAAGCTAGGCAAAACATGACATTTACTGAGAACCATATTCATTTTGTGAAAGGCCAAGTCTGTAGTCAATCAAGCATATAGTGCATCCAGGCCTTTCATGCAGATGTTTGCACAACACTTTGTCCTGTTACTCAAAATACTGGCACCGGGTTTTAATGCAGATCACTGCAACAAGAGTTGTTCTTCTTTGCTTCATTGAATATATGAATGTAGAATATGAAAAAAAGATAATTCAAATTAAATAAACATTATCATTTGCATGATTATGCCACGACACCCCTTGTGGTAGGGGCTCTGCCTTTATAAATATAAACCTTAAGGACAAGTCACCCGGCGGAAAGAGAATAACCTTTCAGGTTATTCTATTTTTGTAACTGCGTAGTGTATGAACAATGTGCTTTGAGAACTAATAACCTTTCGACAGCAGTCCTCTGTTGATTCTCAATTTCTGCTCTCCCATATAAGCACTACACTATAAAAAAAAAAAAGAAAGAAACAGAAAAGGTTAAAACCTGCCCTTGGTGCTGTTTTTGAAATAGTGTATGACGGTTTAATATAGTAGTAAGGCTCTTATTCAGCTTATTAAAATGTAGAAAATACAACTCAGATATAACACAGGTGCAAGTTATCTAACAGGTCTCTTAGAAACAGGTAAAAAATTACCACTGAAGTTGTATTCACACCCTACAACTGACATGGCTCAAGGAATACATAACAAAGTTGCCAAAAAGTACATATCTGTATAGTTCACCTACATCAAGATTGTACCACACCTCAGTTCTAGAATTCCCAAATGCTTGTCTTATTAAGGAGGAACAAATTTATGGTAATCAGTTTATTATATTTGACATAAATCCTTACCATACAGCCTGCACCTAAAATGAGAGCTTGTTAAAGGAATGCTGACTTTTTAACAAGGAAATGCTGACTGAAAAGCCAGTCAGCAACTGAATCTGGGTTTTGCATTCTCAGTCTGTGCGACAAAATGCACCATTTGCTGCTGAAAGCAAACCTCATCTAATTATTTATTGTTATTTGCACGAGTTTGGGCAGTAGTGTGTGTGTGTGTGTGTGTGTGTGTGTGTGTGTGTGTGTGTGTGTGTGTGTGTGTGCGTCTGAAGAATACTGTATATGACAAATGGAGGAAACTAAAACGATAAGAAAAAGTGAAAACAAATTAAAATGAAGAGAGGAAAGGGTGATTCGAAACCTAGTAGGAAAAAATACTCTGACAGATTTAAGCGGTAAAAAAAAAAGTGAGGCAGCTGCATGAAGACAACATACTGGGGAAAGAAATAAGCATCCGTATTGAGTAAGGAATATTGTTTATTTTATTTTTTGGTTTACTTTGCTCTAGCGTCCAGCTGTTTATGAGAACAGAGAGAGGAAGAGACAGAAAGAGAGGAGAAAGGCTATTAGTAGATAGCTGCAGAAGGAAAATATTCACTCTCTTGATGTGATTTCAGAGACTATTTATTGCCTTCTCACTTGCAGACAGGCTTGCTGAATAAAAGGAAAAGCTGTAGAAATGCATACACAGAATGTGTGAATTGATAAGCTAGTAATCTTTGTAGAAACAGATTGCAGGAGGCATATCACAGTCCTTCCTAACTTACTTCCCCTACTTCAGTGCCTTTGACATCATGGAACTAGTGAATATAAGGAAAAATATCCTCTGGTACATTTAAGAACCAGACTATCATTAAGTTATGTCATGTCTTCTAACAAAACACGACAGAGCGACAAGTGGTAAAAATAAACCAAAACCCATGAAATCACTTCAGAACAACAGGTGGTGGAGCAGTCAATGAACAAATACTGTCTTTAGTGTCAAAAACCTTTAATCATATGCTTTCACCATAAAATTACTTCTTCTGAAAAGCAAAACGAATAATAACATTGTAAAAACCATAGTATTCAAAGAATAGTCAGCCAATAGTCTTGCATAGTCAATGAACAAACAGTAAAATCAATTGATGAATTGAAGCAACAGAAATAACTATGGTATTTTTCATTACAAAAACTTTGCATTGTTATTAACTTTCTATTACTATTTTGACATTAAAGTGAGTGTTTGTTGACTACTCCACTTCCCATTGTTCTGACGTGGTTTCTTTGGTTTATGTCATGTCTTCATGGAGCACCATTTGTAGGTTACTACATCTAACTGTATAAATGTTTCAATACCAAACATCACGAACGTCAGCTGATTAGTACAGCATAGGGCATGTCTCCTTGTCCATAGGGTGGTTATCGTATCAGACTTCAGAGACCCTCTTGCATAGAATCCTTCATTATTTGTACTTCCTCTTCAGATAACTCTAGCTTGAGACAGTTTTGAAAATTCTCTAGCTCCTGTACTCGGAGATATGTGTACCTCCAGCAGAATCATATTATATTGATGAGGCCATATCAGGTTAGGACGTCATGTCTAACCTCTTATCTATGCTCCCTATTTATTTTCTGTCATTTGCATTATTTGGATTTTGTTACAAATGTACATCATTGAAAAGTCCTTGAAGTTATTTACTAATTCATTGAAGTCTTCTACCCGTTCCTGCAGTCGTCAAATTACATGACACATCCCACTGCTACAGTGAATGCAGTGTCTAGGCAAACACTTTAATACATACGCACATGGAAGAAATAGTGAGAACTCTGAGGCCTATATCCCCTTACAAAAAGCGGATATATTGGTGGGTGGCCAATGCTCAGATTATTAGAAGGGTCTCTCATGTGCTCTGAAGTGATGTGTAAAGTAGACACGTGGAGAAAGTAAGCCAGAGCATCCATATTCAAGTTCCATTTTTGAACTAGCCTCAAGCTTTTCATGTGCTGCCTGCTGTTCCTTGAGTGACGGGAGTTTGTGCTTGTACCCATTTTCAGCTAACAGTGAAAGAAGCAGGAGAAATGGATCTCAAGAGCATGCTAGGGTACCTTGAAAGATGTGTGCAACAAATGTCCTACAATTAACCACTCAGATTATGACTGCAACAGTCTAGCTTCTGCAAAATATTCCTCGAGTCCTTCAGTGAACACTCAGAGGTAGAAATCAGGATAAGCGGGTCTTCCTTTTTTAACCCTAAACTCCAATAATGGAAAGCTTCTGAGCAAGAGGGAGGGGAACTACTGTGACTCTTGTGACACCAGCCAGGTTAAGGATACATCTGCATGTTACATGCGCATATGCTGTTTATGGGGTTGGCAAAACGGTTAAGGTCTTTACCTCACAGATACACAGTACAGGGTTTGATACTGACCTTTGTTTGTTGGCTAAGCTTGTAATAGTCTGCAGACTGATAGCTTAGTATTTACCTATGAATATGTGGTAGAGACTATCCCCACAGATGTGGGAGTTCATTCCTAGGAAATTCAGCTTGACACCAATTAAGGCCCTGAGCAGGCCTCTTAATGACCAGTACCACATCTACTATTTGTCTATTGAGTTGCTGAGATACTGGGCAATCCCCTAACAGTCCAGTAACGCATTTAATATTCATCTCCTGTGATGCTGGTGCATTGATAGGCCTTTCACAATGCAGAGCCACATCTGTGATTTGTCTGCTGAGGTGTTCTGGTTCTGTGTTGGCCTCTCACAACTGCAGACATCCAGTTATCACTCTGGGAGTGACAATCTTTGTATTCTAAGGTCCTTGTTGCTTAGACAGACAAGTATAGTGGGGTCCATCCATACAGGTTCTCTTCCTACTATATGGAAAGGTCTCTTCATCTCATGAGAAGCGTCATTTCTCCCATAGAACCCTTCATGAATGATGCCACTTAAAGCACTGGATAATTCACTCTCAGGTCCAAATGACTATGAAAAGGGAAGATACTATGAAAAATGAGAGTTACTGTGATACGTCCCGCTAACATTTTTACTCCACTGAATCTATAAGTAGAGAAGCAAGCTGAGGAATGTATGTACATCAGGTAGTCTGATTAGATTGCTCTCCTTCAATGTCAGTCTGAGGTAGCCATTCTAGATTTCTCCATCAATAAGGATGTTCTGTTTGGGCAGTAAGAGGTAGTCCATGTTATTTTATAAGCCAAATACCACAATCTGCTACAAGGAGATAGTTATTACACATGATGGACAATTTTGTTGTGTAGAAAGGGTAGAGTATCAGAGCTGTCAGAAATGCAACTGACAACTAAGTAATTCATTCATTACTGTTAAAAAACATATTGGTTATATTGCCTTAGTTTATTAAAACTGTGGTGGCAATGAATTTTGAAACGGCTAATGACAGTTCATTACAATTATCACTTCTGCAATTACCACAGTCAGTAATAATGTAGCATCTATCATAGTCAGAGAAGCACATTCCCACTTTTCTGGCTACGTATTTTGCAAACCAAAATAACCAAGATTATATTATTAAACACAAGTGGCTGCCTACCTACATATGACTTAAAGGCTAGAAAAACAGTGGGTCTTATTTCTAAATGTATTTGCTTTTGTGGCAATGGTTAAAGACATGTAATCACCAAACATGGTCACCATGAAGCAGGGGGACAATAGCTCTGCATTACCTAAATGAGTTGTTTTGTGCCATAAATGTGGTTTAAAACACTATTCAGTAACTACAAGGATCTGCTGTAATTAGTGCTTGTAGTGTTTTTATGTATAGACAAAAAAGAATGTAAATGTTACCTTAGTATGAAAGACCATATAAAGAACATGCATACGATCATAGGAGATTACTAGGCTATCGACCCAGAGGTCATTTTAAGCCTAGTCATTTCACCCTAATGTAATACCGTAGAGGTACTAGTCAATACCCAAGATCGCATTTAGTGATGACTGCACATGCCCATGAGGGTTGTGGGCTCTGTCCTTGGTAAGAATTTATGGTTCCCTATCCACTCATCCAGTTTCCTCTTGAACAGTGTCATAGAGGTGCTCTTTTTTACATGAATTGGTACTCTGCTCCAAAGAAATGGCAGTCGCTGGGAGATAAATTTGTCCCTCCAGCATGGCCAATTTAAGTCACAGGCCATGTTTAAGTCCATGGAACAGGTAGGTGTAGACCCATTTGATTTACAGATATGCAGTAAGATCATTAGGTTTGAGTCTTGGGTTGCTCTGTCTGTAGACCAGGCATAAGTCTCCCCTAAGAAGTCTATACAATACAGAGTATAGTGAAAGGGATTTTAGTTAGTCCATGTAAGCCACATGCTGGAGGCCCTTGATCTTCTTTGTTAGAAACCTCTGAGGTCTCTCTCATTGCTGTAAGTGCTTCATACTGTACAAACCGAATGGGGCATTGCACTCAATTATGGGCCGGATAAGTGCCGAGTATAGGGTGGTTATAACTTCTTTGCTCTCGAAACAATACCTTTATTAATGAAGTGAGCTTCATGGAAAGCTTTCCTTACAATGGTAGACATGTAGTGGTCGAAGTTAAGGTCATGGTCAACCTGTGATCCCAGGTCCCTTACCACTTCATGGGTACTTAGGGTATTGTTATTGATTTGATAGTGTGAAGGGATATTGTTTGTGTGGAAAGGAATGATGATGCATTTCTTTGTATTCAGTTTGAGACTGTGACTAATAGATCAGTCGTTAGTCTGTGTGAGACCATCTGATGTCATTTGGGGATTCAATGATTGCACCTAGTTTCCAGTCATCTGCAAACTTGGTCAGCCACAACGCTTTAGTTTTGACCTGAACTTCTGAAAAGTCCTGACCCCTGTAGCACCCCACTGGTAACAGGTCTACTGGTTGATGTGTAGTCACCCACTTTGATAGTGTGTGTCTGGTTTGTGAGCCAGTTGGCAACCCATCTTACAATGAAGAGATTTACATTCAGTTTGCTAAGTTTATCAGTAATGCCTGAATTTGGCATTGTGTCGAAAGACTTTGCCAAGTCGAGGTATGCTGTGTGCACAGATTTGCCCTCATCAATGGCCTTGGTCACACTTTCAAAGAAATCTACCATATTTAAAAGGCAGCATCTGCCCTTCACGAAGCCGAATTGGGTAGGATTCAAGGTTTGGAGGTCACCTATGCCTTTATTTATGTGGTCCATAATGATATGTTCCATGACCTTAAAGATGAGGCTAGTCAGGATCATGGGACTGTAATTCCCTGGGTCTGTTGTTAGGCCACCTTTGCTGAGGGGAATAACTGTAGCTGTTCTCCATTCTGCAGGAACAAAGCCTGTGGTTAGGATTTGATTGAAAAGGGTACTTAGTGGTGATGTTAGTTCATGTTTTAGCCTGTTTAAAAGACAGCCTGGGATATAATCTGGTCCCATAGAGGCTGTGTTCTTTTCCTTGGATTGGGCTTTGAGGATCTGCTCTTCAGATATGTAAGGTGGAGGGTGGGGGAGGGTTTGTTTTTTTTGTAAGTTAGGAGGGGTTAAGGGAGTGAAATTTTCACCAAAGACATCTGCTAGCAGGGTCGTTATCTCTGTGGGGTCAGTGTGTGTGATA
The DNA here is from genome assembly GCF_019279795.1 of Protopterus annectens. Lineage (NCBI taxonomy): Eukaryota > Metazoa > Chordata > Ceratodontiformes > Protopteridae > Protopterus > Protopterus annectens. The sequence goes on along the minus strand of NC_056732.1, from coordinate 428,684,983 downwards.
TCGTTGGCCACTAGTTCTGCAAATGTTTGGAGCTTACCCTTTAGGTTACGTACATAGCTGTAAAAGCCCTTTTGGTTATCCTTGGCAGTATTTCATAGGTTTATCTCAAAGAAGCTGTTGGAGGATTTGACAAGTTATCTTACTTGCCTGTTAAGGCTGAGGAGGGTGCTTTTCTATTGTTGGGCCCTTGTCTTTGCTAAAATAATATGTATCCCTTTATTTAAATAGATGTGTTGCAAATAAAATTAGTATAATGCTATATTTAAGCACGTGTTGCAGATCATTTGTATAAGTTTCAATTTCATGTCCCTGAAGTTCTGCAGAGGTTATTATATATCTGTTTTCATGCAGATTATTACAAGGAAAAGTTAATTGACAGTATTGTTCAGAATGGTGGTCTCAAATTCAAATGACCGTGATGGTCACATGAGGGCCAGTACACTGCAAATTTGACTGCAGAACTGAAAGGAATAAAAAATGTCTACTATGGTCAAGACAGCTGTACCTTGGAGAATTCCTCACACTCTGCAATTGTTTTGGAGTTAGCACATATAAGCAGAAGGTGTGTGAGTTTGGATAGGGGATTTGACTTCTAATGTTTAACAGAAATATTAAGAGTATTGAAATTACACTTTTCAGTGTTGATGTTTGTTGCCATCCTTTTTGTCATGCAGCCCTGGGCTCACTTGGCCATTACCAGATAGTTTTAATAACTTAAATTTTGAAGTGTAAGAAACGGGCTAAAAGCATTGGTTTCATAGACTGATAAATTGTAGTTTTAATTTTTATTTTATAAAAGCACAGTATGTTTATGATTTTAAATATTACAACTTTGCTTCTATCCTAAGATATAAAGGTGTCTTTGTTGTATGCCTGAAATCAGCAGATACTAGTTTTAGAAGACATACTTGGAGATTCATAAAGAACCCCACCACTTGTGGTTAAGCACTGCAGTAAAAAGGCCCTGTTTCTGTGATACAGAAATTAGTGATTCAGACACATTAACTCAGTGAGGATGACTATCTGCTAATCTGCATGTCTCTGAATTGCCATTAATTACCTTGAGTGCAATTCAGCACTTTCCCTACAGTAATTAACAATGGCGGCTGTAGCCTGTTAGCACTGTCACTCACCTATGCACAAACACACAGTAAAACATACACTCTGACACAAAACACAAACTCCATACCTGTCCCTGTTGTCAAAACTTCTTAATGTCTATTTTTTCATCCCTGCCCTGGTAATTCATGAATGATTACACTCAGTCCTCCTTTTCAGACATTTGATATTTACACTTCTACAGTAAGTGCATGGTAATCCAAAAGCTGTTATCTTAGTGATTTTCTGACTTTGTATGGGAAATAATTAAAATGTATCCATATTGTGTAATGTGTTTTTACATCTGATTGGATAGCTTGTTATGATGTCATAACTGGAATCAGTCTCTGATTTGTTATTCGGATTTTAAATAGCGAATGTTAATGTGTGTATTTTTAAAGTCTGATGAAGCATTGAGGTCAACACGAAAGCGCTTACTAAGGTATAATAAAAGCTTTTTTGGTTTATTTTACATAGCCATGTTTATCACTCAGTTTTTATTCTGGTTTTGCTTTTTGTGCACTGGTGTGACACCTTCATCCCAGCTGTACAGTTGTTTTTACTTTTTTGGACTAAAATGCATTCATGTTTTTGCTTTTCTCTTTGTGTGCTGTGATGCAAACTTGAGAGGTATGCTTAACATTCCCAGAACCTCTCGCTCATACTTCTCCCTTATATATCACAAACTTCTGCAGCCAAGATCCAGTTATGTTATAAAATCCTGCTGCACTATTTGTCACACAGTTAGTGCAGTGAGTTAGTACTGCGGTTCTCTGTGCTAAGTGTGTAGGATTTTAATGTACTATCCCTTGCATCTAATGCTGGCACAGAGGACTAACATCCTGTTGGGGAGATGGAAGTTCCAGCTCTAGGTTCCTTTGTAGTACCTTTAAGGCATGCTCCTTATTAGTATTCTTGGTATCTAGTGACTCCCTGCACTATGATTTTGTTTTTTTTAACTATGTTCATAGGTTCATAGGTTCATAGGTCTATACTAGGCTATCTGCCCTAGGGCATTTACAAGCCTAGCCAGAGTGTGTTTGGCTTTCGCCACCTTGTTAGATTAGTTGACTGTGCCTCTGTATAGTAGGTCACAGAAGATAGCCCATTTAAGGTTAGTTTACCATGCCTCTGTCTAGCAGTGACACAGAAGAGATCCCAGGGGTAAATTTATGATCTCCCATCCAAACGTCAAGATTCTTCTTGAAGAGGGTTATTGAGGGGCTCTGTCTGACATGGATTGGGATTTTGTTCCAGAGTGAGGGGAGCCTCTGGGATATGAATCTGTCCCTCCAGCATGTTCTATTTATTTCTGTGCTGAGGTTTAAGTCAGTGGAGTGTGTAGTTCTGATGGATTTGGATTTCTTGAGGTGGAGCATGTCCATTAATTCTGGGTTGGACATGGCTTTATACGTCAGGCACAGATCACCTCTGAGTAGGCGGTAAGCAACTGAGTAGAGCTGGGGTTTCTTTAGCCTAACTGCATAGGGCATTTGTTTGAGTCCCTTGATCCTCTTGGTGAGGGACTTTTGGGGTCTTTCTAGTTGTAGCAGGTGTCAGGTAAGGTACATCCCAAATGGGGCATTGTATTCAATTATGGGCCTGATGAGTGATGAGTAGAGGGGCACAATGACCTCTCTTGATCTAGATGTGAACCCCTTCGTGATAAGGTGGGCTATATAGAATGTCTTTCTAACCACTTTGGAAATGTGATTGTCAAAGGAGAGATTGCAATCTACTTGGGTCCCCAAATCCCTAATTACTTCTTCTGTACTTAATGGATTTCCACCTATGTGGTAATTTGTGGGCACTTTGTTTTTCCCAAAGGGGATGACTATGCACTTTTTGGTATTTAGCTTTAGGCCATGGCTCTGGCACCAGTTATCCGTCTCTGTGAGACCTTTTTGGAGGATGCTTGTGTCAGCCGGCGAGTCAATTATGGCCCCCAGTTTGCAGTCATCTGCAAACTTTGTCAGCCATAGTCCTCCTGTGTTAGCCTGTACCTCAGAGAAATATATACCAAACAAGAGAGGTCCCAGGACTGATCCTTGTGGGACACCACTTGTAACTGGTTTAGAGTCTGACATGGCACCTGCAATTCTGACCATGTGGGTTCTATTCCTAAGCCAGTTTGCAACCCATCTTGTGACATAGGGGTTGATATTTAAGCTGGTGAGCTTATTTATGATTCCCGAGTGGGGTATTGTGTCGAAAGCTTTTGCAAGGTCAAGGTAGGCTGTGTGGACTACCTTCCCTTCGTCTATGGCCTTGGTGACTGTTTCAAAGAAATTGACCAGGTTCAAGAGGCAAGATCTGCCCTTAACAAAGCCGAACTGGGTAGGATCCAGTGTTTGGAGGCTCCCAATGTCTTTGTTTATGAGTTCCATGATGATATGCTCCATAGCTTTGCAGACCAGCCTAGTTAGGCTTATAGGGTGATAGTTTCCGGGGTCCGTTGTGGCACCACCTTTATGGAGTGGGACCACTGTTGCTGTACGCCATTCTTTGGGTACATATCCTGTTGTAAGGCTGAGACTGAACAGTGATTTTAAGTGAGGGTTCAGTTCTTCTTAGAGCTCATGTAAAACACAACCCGGGACACCGTCCGGTCCCATTGATGCTGTGTTTTTTGCTTTGGAGAGGGCAGCTCTCACCTGTTCATCTGTGATGTCAGGGAGGCTACACTCTGTTGGGATAGTCATTTGCTCATTTGAGGGGGGGGGGGAGTTTGCACTGAACCTGTCTGCCAGGATGTTGGCAATGTCTGTGGGTTCAGTGTATTTTTTGTCATTTTGCACTAACTCAGGGCATATCTGGGAGTTTCCACCCAGGTTTCTGACATAACTAAAGAAGGCCTTGTGATTATCTTTAGCGTCTTGAGCAATTTTTCTTTCAAAGCTAGCCTTAGATGATTTTATGAGGAATCGTAGTTTCTTGCAAGTACTGATCAGAGTTGCCTTCCCTTTCAGGGATTTTGCTCTATCATGTAGTAGCTTCCTCCTTCTGTTGTACAGCTTATTTATGGCTGGGATCCACCAGGCAGGTCTTCTGCCTTTGGAGGAGTGTGTCTTGGTTTTATTTGGGATAGCACGATCCATGCATTCCTGTAGGTATCCATAGAATGCGTTTGTAAAGGATTCTGCGGTTTGGGCCATTTTTTTCCACTGGCCCTGGGGCTTTGAAAGATTCCACCTCGGTTTTGAAAAGTGGGAAGTTTGCTTTTGAAAAGTTTTTGACCGTGGTTTCCTTTGCTGGGGGTGGGGATGGGATATGGATGTCCATAGTGATTAATTTATGGTCAGATTTTACCAGTGAGGGGTATACCTCTGGTATGAAACATAGAGTCCCCATGTTGGTGATGATCAGGTCCAATATGTTTTCCCCTCTTGTGGCAGTGGTGACCAGTTGTTCCATAGCATTTGAGTTTATAAATTCTAGGAACCATTGGGCTAGGGTGTTGTGGCTTGACTAGTGCTCCCAGTCTATGTTTGGGTAGTTAAAGTCACCCAATATAATGATGTTTGGAGAGACCTTCATATTCTCCAGTGTCTTCAGGAAAGCCGAGTAGGGTTCCTAAGTTTGGGAGGGTGGTCTGTAGCAGACTACAAACTGGAAGGCAGTTTTGCCTACTGTTAGTTGCACATGGATGGTCTCAGATGCTTCGTGCAGTGCCACTAGCCTGGAGGTATGGGTATCTTTGATGAATATGGATACTCCCCCTCCTCTTGTGGTTCAGTCCGAGTTTTGGGGCCGAAAAGCATGGTATGAGGTATAGTCTGGTAGTACTGGGGTGCTCTTGGGAGCCTTGAACCAGGTTTCTGTTACTGCACAGATATCAATATTCTCCATACTGAGGAGAGCCTCGAGTGCATGCATCATAAGGTTTAGACTTCTGGCGTTGAGCAGCATTACACTTAGTTTCTTTTTCCTTGTGTTTGTCTAAGGAGGTGGGTTTGTCTTTTGAGCCTTGCCTAAAAAAGGCACTATGGGGGTGGCAAGAGCCTTGTCCAGTATTCAAAAACCCAGGGGTGACAGGTGCAAGCCGTCCCTAGCGAAGCAACGTGGCATGTCAAGCATGTCATTCCAGGCTGACAGACACTGGATCCCCTTTGAGTGACACCAATACTTTAGCCAATTGTTGAAATTGATCATTTTGTCTTTATACTGTGGTATCATTCTTGGTGAGGGTAAGATGCTACTCAAGGTCAGGGTCATACCGGCCTGGGCCACATGATCAGAGAGCTCCTCTATGTATCTTTTCATGTAATCCAGGGAGGTATGTCTCAGGTCATTCACACCAGCATGGACAATGACGGAGTCATATTTGTACTTGCTTTGGAGTGACCTGAGTGCTTGTTTTATGTGGTGGATCCTGGCACCCGACAGGCAGCTTACAGTGACCTTCTCCTTGTTCAGCCTGGTGAGAGGGACATCAGTGTGTCTGACAATAGAGTCACCTATTACAAGTGTATTAGGTGTGTTGTTTAGCCTTAAGGGCTGTGACTGTGTGGCACACTGACTTAGTGAACTATGTGATACATGGATATTGTTGTGGGGTAACAGTTGCTTGGATGTCTGCTTTGGAGGTCTCTGCTGCTTGGGCAGATTTTTATTTAGAGCCTCCGAGCATGTTTTTGCGTGTTTATGTGTTTGGTTTGCTGTTGCGATAGGTCTATGTGAGACTGGATTTATGGTGTGTGTGATTACCTTCTCCTCCAGACTGACCATGCCAGTACTATGTTGAGAGAGCTCAGCCTCCAGTTTGGCTATATAGTTGCATCTCTCACATATATTTGAGCTTGTTGGGAAGAGGAGAGGGTGGTCTGTGTACATAAGGCAGTTGTAACATTGCCTGAAGATTCCCATATTCACCAGCTGGACTGGAGAGTAAACCTGAAACTGACTTTTGGACATGCCAGAATAGTATAAGGAATTACTTTTTGACTTGATCAGAAAGGACCAATAGGGAGCCAAGTACTTAAAGGGAGTATAAGAGGGTGTAGTGCTTTAGTTTATTAGTGCTTACTTATAAGACACTTATCCTAGCTACTGTTGGGTTTTAGAAGGAAAATAAAGTGCTTACTTTGAGATTTGGAACAGTTCTAAGGGAAAAAGTGAAGAGCAGACTTTGTGGAGCAGGGAATAGTTTAAACCTGATTAAGCGGCGCTGCCCAGTGCTGCGCTATTTGAAAAAACGTGCAAAAGAGGGTTTTAAGAGAGGGGGATCAAGGAGTTTGGAATAGACCCAAAATGGCCAATAAAACCACAGTTTCTAGGCAGTAACCACCCCCACAGGGGCAGGCAGGCTGTTCAGTGTTTACCACTGCCACTGATGAACACAGAGACTTCCCTTTAGCACAAGCAAGCAATGGCCTCCAAGAAACTTACAAACAGTTCAGAACAGCAAATCTGTAACTGAACTTTTTTTTAAATTTCAGAAAGTGGGAAAAAAGCAAAATTTTTTTGTTTTTTTGCTTTGTTTAAAGATAACAGAGATACACAAGTAGCAACAAGTTAGAACAGTGCAATAAATGACCCCACACTTGAGTGCTAGGCCAGAGACAGGTAAAATGCAAGTTTTAAGAAAAAAACGATTTTAAAATAAGTGCAACACAGGAAATGCAGTAAACAGGCTCTAGATGTGTTTTAAATACAGTTCCTAATACAGATATCAAGTTTAGAGAGTTGGAAAATGCCAAAAAGTAGGCAGCAATGCAGAGATCTTAACAAATAATCTGAAGAAAAATACTTAAAATCTCAAAAGTGGCTCCTTTCTTCTCTCAGCGTTTTCTCCTCTTGGTGGGTGATTCACCAACAGCCAACAAGTCTGAAAAGATGCCAAAACCACGAGGCAATCCGGTTTTAAGAGAGGGGTATCAAAGAGTTTGGAATTGACCCAAAATGGCCAATAAAACTACAGTTTCTAGGCACTAACCACTCCCACAGGGGCAGGCAGGCTGTTCAGTGTTTACCACTGCCACTGATGAACACAGAGACTTCCCTTTAGCCCAAGCAAGCAATGGCCTTCAAGAAACTTACAAACAGTTCAGAACAGCAAATCTGTAACTGAACTTTTTTTTAAATTTCAGAAACTGGGTTGTGAATTTAAGGTACTCTATATAGAATATCACTGGTGCCTACATCCCCCCCCATCCACTTCATATGCAAGTGCCATTCAGACATGAGTTTAAATAGTTTTCCTTGGTAGCAAGTGGTTTTTTACACCACATTTTCCTTCTTTTCTTTTAATTATGTGCCTTTCATACACACAATATAGAGTATCCCTGGGGTTTGCAGTGTCCCCTTGAAGCCTTATTGCATGCAAGTACTGTTCAGGAATGAGTTTATAGAGTTTCCTTGGTGGCTAGTGGTTTGGCCACCCCTCCATTATCTGTTCTGTTTAGGTGCCATTCAGGAATGATATTAAAGAGGCACCCCTTTGAAGCAAGTGGTTCCCCCTCCACAAAGTTGCAGGCATTGTTCATTAGCCCTGAGGTGCATGGAGGTATGGCAGCCATCCCAACAAATACATACACACACACACACACACACACACACACACACACACACACACACACACACACACACACACACACACACACACACACACACACACACACACACACATGTCCTTCCCCACTTTATAACACTCATGGACACACTCACAGAATAATCCATACACAAACTACCCTGCTTAATTAAACCACCTATCACTACCTCCCAGGCAGACACACACTCACACATGCACTAACACTGGCAGCCCCTCACATCCACACATGCACAGACCTCCTAAATCTACTTTACCCCTGAACTACCCAGCACTTACCTCTTCTGCAATGGATGAACACTGTCTGTTGGCCTTGTTCATTACCATAAACAGCAAGAGTGGCTGTGGTATTTTATGTACCAGAGTGGTTCGGCTGCATAAATGCCTTACTACAGACAGTTCTGGGAGGAAGAATGTGGATACATATCATATGTCTCTCCTCTGGACTGCAACATTAGCATGCAGCACTGCCAAAAGGAGATTGCCCACTGTGGGGCTTCACATCTTTGTGCAAAAACACTATGGTAGGGCTATCTCTGAATTTTGAAGTTACGCTAGTTGTACACCATACATTTACTTTATGAATGCATCTCAATATGTCTAAGTGCAAAATACCACTTCTTAGATGGTACACAACCTCTAACTGTAAAAAAGCCATATAAATAATATCCAAAGTAATGTACTTGAACATATTGCTCATAGACGCAAAGGTTGCTCCCACAATGAACCATATAAATGATCAGTTAAAAGTGATCATATAAATTTTCCTTTTGCTTTCACCCACAGATTGCTCCTCCCTGAAATAAAGTTACATTTCATTTACACTTATGATGTCTTATTCTGAAGAAAATGAAAGACATAATGGCCAGGACAATATATTTCATTGTGTTGCTCATAGACATATATGCTGCCTCCTCCCACAAGTCATATCAGTGATCATTCAACAATGCTCCTAAGACTGCCCATGATTTCACAGGCAGCCTGCACCCCAAAATATATCTACCATCTGTCAACCCCTCTGATGTTACTTTATGATGAAAGTGAAAGAAATATGTCACAGTAACACATTTCAAGCAGTTGCTATCAGACACATGCACTTCTCCTATTATGATCAAACCCTAACAATGGTTATTTCACTATGATTACCTTGCTGATGACTTCTGATGTGTGATCATAAGAAAAATGAAAGAAATGATGGCCACAGTAATGTATTTCAACTTGCTACTATCATGCACAGTCAATGCAACTCAGCACCATAATAAATAAATAAAATGTTAAAAGAAAAAGGGTTGCTGTAGTTGTCTGTGTGTACTCTTAACACTTTATCACTGCCCACATATTCACCTGGTAATGCTAAGCTTGTAAAAATGTTTGCAACAGAAAAAAAACTTTCTCTGAATATTGAGTGGGTCTACTTCTGTAAATATCATGTAATCAATGAGACTGGTTTCTCAGAGCACAGTCATACAGTAATGGGACATGGACTGGCACCTATGTCCTTTTATTATGAGAAAACAATGGTACTAATAAGTAATACCATCTCAAATTACTTCCTCTAGCCTAATCAGGGTGATGGTACATGAAGTTACCCCTGTAACTCTAAATAGAATAAAGTGTATAATCAGAGAAGGAATACATTAAAGAAACATCTCCACATATTACATTAGATGGGGTTGCCAACAATTACAATTCCTGATTTTGAATCAGACAAAGGTGATGGATTAAATACAACATTTTCTGTTATACTCAGATTACTGGTGTTTTTTTTTTTTTTTTTTTTTTTTTCTTCTGTTCTTATATGTGTCACACCAGTGGCCTCCTTTGGAAGTAATCATTTTTTGCACCTAAAAAGAGCAAGTAAGCTAGAAATGTTGTAACTATCATAGATGGCTAGATAGGTAGATATATATAGATATAGATATAGATATAGATATAGATATAGATATAGATACAGACACAGAGGCACACACACACAAACACACACACACACACACATGCACATGTTTAATGCAAACATTTTTGTTTCATTTTGATAGCTTCTGTTAAGTTAGAAGAAATAAAACAATGTTATAGGACAGGTAGCATGGATCTTCTGAGAGTAGACTGAAAACAAACATCATATAAATAACATAGATAATTGTTTAGTAGCACTTGTGCAAATATATGAAATATGAGATGGCCTTTTGTGAGACTTGGGTGTAAAACTTTTATTTCCAAAAAACTAAAACATGCATGTTTGTGGTTTCATCCTCACTTATAACTTTCTGGGGAGAAGGAAAGCATAATATTACCCTTAGCCTACATTACCATTTCTTGTCATAGATCTAGTCCTTGCATTTTCGTCATGACTTCTTTTCTGTTTTAGCATTGCTGATATTTCTATAGGGTATTTTCTACATCACTTTAAACATTTTTTTTATGTTTTGAGCTGTTATGTGAATTTGGGAAAGGAAGTAGCTGAATTTATAACCTCTAACTCACCTCTCTCTATTTTCCCCCAATGTCTACTGCCCATCTGCCTTCCTACATCTGATCAGCCCATTAATTCTCCTGTTATGATTCTGATGATGATCTTGTTCTAAGGAGTCCAACACTGAGGTGGCTATTAAGGTTTTTGCTACTATGGTGCTAACCCGTTCTTGTTGGCTGTTTTGTATACCTGCATATGCTTTGGCCTATGCCAGAAAAAGCTGTTAAGCAAACAGGACTGGGCAGAACTAGATACATATCCCAAGACCACTTGCTGCATGCTGTGAACCTGTTCTCCACTATGTGCTAGCACTTCAGTAAGACAGATAATATCCCCCAGGATGGATGAGTCAATGTTAGACCCTCATTTCTAACCGTCAATAATGAACTCAGTGAGAGCATTAGTCATTAATCAAGTTAGGATCCTCTGGGCCATAGGTCAGAGCTTCATCCCTTTACATCTTGGTGTTAAGCAACCATTCCACATGTATCCTCCATTACAAACAGCATTTTCTGCTTAATTTGTTCGTGAAATGTCTTGTCAGCCTCACTACCTTCTGTGAAGTCTGTGTTATTCCTGCCATAAATATCACCTATAATGTAAGGGGTGCAGGAGGAAATATGCAATACGTTCATCACTGCATATGAAAGCCACAGAGGCTAGATAAGAAACACACTCAGTTGTCTCAAGAAGCTGGAGCCTTTCACAAGAAGTAAGTAACCTGGTGTATCTGTAGTGGTGCAGATGTCAAAGAGTGACTGCATTTGCTCTAGTGGATATTAGTGCATCTTATGAATGGCAGAAGTTCCTTCCTCTTAAGACGTGAGAACATTTCATTTGGATGTGACTTAAATGCTGTATATAATAGTAAGAACTCACTGTTTCCAAACTAGAGATTCCTGTCATTTAAACTGTGGGAAAGCTACAGTGGGTGAATCATTGATCATTTAAAGCTCTTTGATAAATGTATATGGTTTTGCACCAAGAAGAAAACACCCATAAAACTAACAACCATCTATAAGTCTTGCTTGTTGTTTCTTGATATTTTTGGTCCTTTGATGTCGGCTCTTCCTATCATTGTGAAGCAGAATTCATCAAGCATTGGATTGCTCACCCACTGACAGGGAACTTGAGCTGGATTTAGACCATCATGAGACAGGTTAGTTTTACCCCACTGATGATGTGTTATTGCAGTAGTAATCCTGCTCAGTACAAGAAGAACCGCAGCTTCAGACACTTGGTGTATGTGCTTGGCTGAGGAGCCAATGGTGCAAAGCTACCATCTGTGGTATTATTACTGAATGTCTCTAAGTCAGAATCCCTCTTAAATGTAATGATACCACAACACAGTGGATTACCAGCTGGCCAGGGATAGCTGGCCGGAAAGGTTGGTGAGGAGTGCCACTCATCACTGTGTCGGAGTACAGACAGAAGGGGGGGGGTGCTTTTCTCCAGCAGTGCACTGCACGTTTGTGGGAAACTGGGTGCTAAATCATTTGTAGACTTCACGTCTTCTAGTATGGAAGGTGCCTCCTGTCAGATCTTCTGTTCTGCCTAACTATTCACCATGTTGCTAAAGTGTTACTGTTGGCAACCAATAAAATTCCCAGTCAGAGTATCTAAAACGATACTCTGAGTATTATGTATTAGTCTTGTTGACAGGAATCCATTCCTGTACTAGAATCTTCCATTCAGTTTGCATGTTGAATAGTATAAATAGTCAACAACTTCTGTTCCTCAAAGTGTATTTCCTTCTTGAATTTACAACACTGAGCAGAAAAGCATAGCTTAACAACCTGCACTCAGTAATACAAGTGGGCTTCAGAAACTTCTACAGCTAACATTACCTCTAGGTTTCAGGAACATTTTCTCTGCCAGTAATATACACACTCCCCGGGATTCATGAACCTTGCGCCAGGCGCCAGCATAGCGTCGGCGTTATAACGCCAAATATGGCTGCTTAGCGATTCAGGTATGAATGAATTCCACGTGCACTACCGGCGTCGCGGACCGTCCCGCCCGTAGGTATACAAAACACACTGTGTGGGGTATTGCACCATGCAAATGAGGGCAATAGCGATCCACAGTGGCGCAGGCGTAAGCGTAAAGACGCGGCAATGTAAACCAAAAAGCGGTTTACATTTACCCAAACATACCGGAGGAGTAACGGAAGGCTGTCAAAGTCAGGTATCATATAGGTGCAATATGCCAATGTGGAAAGGCACCGAGAATGTCCAAAGAAAATATGCACAAAATGTAAAAAATGACATAAATGGCACGTGCGTAGAAAAAACAGCAGACCCCCGGGATGTGTGCACAGAAGTTGTAAAGCAATGAAATAATATGATAATGTCCGAAAAGAGCATTAGAACACAAATCAGCTGCACAGCCACCACACACCATAGTATGTATGTAAAGCTGCAACCCCAGCGCAATGGTTGTCAAGGAGTGGAGGCGGTGTCGCGCCGTAACCAGGTATTAGTAGTCAATTCCATGCAAATGAGGCAGATAATAGTGAATCGCAAAAGCGGCGCCAGCGTAAGGATGGAGCAAGCGGCGTGGCGGTACTACACCGGTGGCCTACGAGATACATGTCAACCACACAGGGGTGTGCCACTGTAGGAGGAAGGATATTGGAGGACAGCAAATCTGGGCTGTACAATGCACATTACAGCATCATGACTGGCGTGTTAGGAAATAGATGCGCTGACAGTACAGAATGCGCGTACAAATGCATGTGCACGAGAGCGACTACGTTCCCGAAACCAGTCATGTGGCGGCCTCACCGGCAACAACCAGGGATATAGGAAGGTAATGCGGAGAATACGAGGAAATGCGGAAGCAGTGTAAATGTATCCGTAACGAGCAATTAACACCAATCAATGCAGGAAGGGCTAGCGCCGGCAGCTGATAAGTCTGCATGCAGACTCCTGCAGAACGGGAAAGGGAGGCATATGAGAGCAAAGATAATAGGGGATGTAGTAGAAATGCAAAGAGCAAAGAACCGAAATAGCACAGCCAAGTACAGAGGTAGCATAACTGCGGCCGCAGATAAAATGCATCATATGCCATGTGCGTGCAGGATGCAGTAATGTAAGATGCCAGGCGAAGGCAATGCAGGCAACTGTAATGTTACACTACAGGCAGTACCGTTGCAGCTGCAAGCGTAAAACCACGGAAATAATCCATGGATAGGGCCGCTGACACACCCAATGACATCACCGGGTATACAGCACAACAGTAATAAATGTGAATCGCACAACACACAGCGATTTCCCAAACGCCGCACCGTGGGGTGTAAACAGGCGGGAACTTTTAACATGTATATGCTGGGTGCCGCCGTGGCCGTGATGCATAGGTATGTGGCAGAGACAGACGGAGTTGCGGAGGGTGGTGCCGACAACTACCGTAGGCCACACAGGAGAAGGAGAGTGTTCAGACCAAGGGTGACCTACCAGGGGCTGCGAGACCTGGAGATAGTAGGCGCTACAGGGTGGACAGGGACACGTTACAGCAAATAGTGGAGCTGTGCCGGCCGCCTGAGAACAAGAGACAACAGAGGGAGCCCATCCCAGTGGACACAAGGTATGTGTGAGCTTGCGAATACTGGCTACAGGTACCTTTCAAAGGCCCACCGGGACATAATGGGCATCTCACAGGCATCAGCATCCAGGGTACTACACCAGTTCCTGGATGCCATGTTCCACATGCCCATGAGCACATAAAGTTCCCCACATCTCAGGAGGTTGGCTAGCAATATCGCCGCTTCCACCGTGTGGCACAATACCGGAGGTCCTGGGTGCGATAGACTGTGCGCACATAGAAATCAAGTCACCACCTGGGGAGCAGGGTAGGTGCTACATAAACCGCAGCGGATACCCCTCCATCAATTGCCAGGTCGTGTGCAATGCGCGGGGCATTATCATGGATGTGTGTGCTGGCAGCCCTGGAAGCTACCACGACTCCCATATCTGGCATGCCTCACAGCTGTATCAGGTATTAGCCAGTGGGGACATCACACAAGGTCACCTTGTGGGGGATGCTGGCTACGCACTGGAGCCGTGGTTGATGACACCCATCAGAAATGCACACACACACATGCAAGAACGCCATAATGAGGCACACGCACAAGCGAGAATAATCATAGGCGTGTGTTCGGGATCTTGAAATCACGGTTCCGGTGCTTGGATACATCCGGTGGAGCCTTGCAGTACTCTCCAGGCACAAGTGCCCACATATTCATAGTATGTTGTATGCTACACAATATGATTCTGCGGAAACAGCTGCTGCAGGGACATAATGCTGGAGGGCCACCAAGCCCGCCACAACTGCCAGGGCAAGCACAGGCACAGGGCGTGCGGCGCCACGGACACACTGAGCCAGCCCCAGTAGGTAGACAGAGGCGTACCCAATATGCCTACGCCCTGGCAGAGGGAACGCATAGCACATACTTTGACAGTGTAGGCCCCATGGACTGACACCTCCTGACCTGCACACACAGTAAAATGGGCGCCACACAAACATGTCCGCCGCGCGTAATGTGTAGCGTATGTGCGGACGTATGTGTGACTCAACAAAGGCACCGGCCAAACACTGCACACCCAATAGTCAGCAGAGCATGGAGCGCCAACACCTCAACGCCGCCCGGTTCAACAGCACACGGCGTAGCCATATGCTGCCACTATCGCGCAAGTCGACCACACATATGCGCATTTGCATACACAGATCACGAAATACATATCAGTACACATGTAGAAATATATGCGCATACACAGATAGAAAGGACAACAGGGTAATATGGAACCCAGGGATGCAAGGTCACAGATAAGTAAGGCCTTGAAATCACCACATATTAAACATAGTGACCGACAACCCGATCATCCTGGAGGGTGGGCAGGGCAGGTAACGCCAGCCATGGAAATGTTAACCTGCAGCAATACATATCCGCGTGTCGGGATGGTCACCGGTCCACGGTACAGTAACGGGATATGTGTAGGGTCACCACCTGTCCCACGTTGTGAGGACAGTCCACCTTTGGGCAGTTGTGTCCTGCAAAAACAATGACAAAATGGCAAATGTCCTGAGATTGTAGGACAAAACCATTTCCCATAATTACTTTATTAGTTGCAGAAAACAGTTATTTTGTAGAAGAAACATCTAAATATGATAATAAACAGAATAAGCAACTGTAATGCTACAGCTTTGTATTCCGTCAAAAAGTGAATCGCTGTCCTCTGTACTGGCCGTGGGTATGTGTTGGCATGCAAAACCTGGCGTACCTACTAAAATGTCCCACCTTGGCCATTTGAAAGGTGGCAACCCTACATATGTCGTGTCATATCCATAGGACATGAGTGCGGAGATACACGCCGCCACCGGCGTCACGATAGCGTAGGTATTGTGTCCAACCGTCGGTGCGGCGGAAAGCATACCAGTGAAGTGTACGACATTATGAGGCGTACCTCATCTGGGGTGTAAAACAGTGCATGTTCCTCGCAGTTCCTCCAAGTTCCACATTGAAAATGTCTCTCAAACAACCATTGTTAGGAATGTATATAAATGACATCCTGGTAAATAGAATGTACTCATAGTAAGTTAGTAAAGGTTCTTCACTGTAAGTAAATCAGCATATCATAATCAACCTATGACCTACTTAGCTGAAGTTGTCACTATGCCATTACTATGTGTTCCACATTATGCCCATGTGTTTCACATTACTACTGTGTGTGTTCCCCACTCCGGAAATAGAAGGTTGACAGCCATGGCGGCAATATGTGTATGTGTGAGGTGAGGTTGTCGTGTGTTCCGCTGTGTGTGTGTAATGTGTGTGCCAGTGTAAACTGTGTATGAAGGTGACATGTCACAGCGGAGTGTAATAACAGGCGTAGGCATACAGTACAGGAACCATAGGCGTATGTACAGCAGTACCCACAAAGTAGTACCGACATCTCCTCAGTGGCTATGCACGTGGCGACGTAAAATGATGCAAAGCGCAAATGTCCCAAAGTGTACCACAGGGCCATAGCAAACAGGAGATGCAAAGGGCGCATGTACAAACCACGACCGTAGGTATGGCGGCCATAACGTACACTCCACACGGTCCGTCGGCAGCGTTACACAGCATCAGGCATGTCTGGCGAAAATACGAATGTGCCATCCGGCACCGATCGTGAACAGTCACGGTCCGGTAAATACCGCGGTGTGTTCCACGACCGTGGCGTAAGCAAGCGGCACCGAATAGGAGGCTACGGTAGCATACAGTCCGCCCCAAGTATAGGACCACAATCACCGTAACTATCAGCGACAAAATGCCAATGGATGGTAGCGCGGACGAACATCCGCAGATATATAACCGATGTGAAGGAGGAATCGTGCAGGAAGCACACATGCAGGCGATACCGACAGCAGCCGACATCAACAAAACAAACATTCCCGGAACAACACACAGGTAACCCGCAGCTCCCCAAGCACGGATGGAGCACACACACAAGCATATCTGGTATGTATAAATGCAAGACTCACACACCGTACCCGTCACCCACATCCGCAGATATACCCCATTGCACATATCAAAGGGATAACAGCTAAAACAGTAGCAAACACATACAGGCAGTGAATGACAGCGGCATACCCACAACAAGCTCCTGGGAAACACTAGCAGCGGCTCATGCATCCATGCATTCGCTATGTACAGGAAAATAACAGCCATGTAACACATTTGAATGCACAGCGCCATCGACAGACGCCGCCAGGACACGGGGACCCACATGTCGAACACAATACCATACCCAACACACACAATCCACGGCTAACACCACAGCGAAATGTACCCGACAACACACATAGCGGATGCAGTCACACAAACATGATACAATACATACCATCCTCACGAAGGTATTGCAAATAACCAACGGCCACACGAGGAAAGAACCATGGCCTAGTGCCGGCGCGTCGAGCGAAAGGAAGGGGATCACCGCTGATATGCGCATAAGTACACACCGAGGAACAGCTATTGGCCTGATTAACCCACATGCATCAGGCGACGGCGAATATAAGGAAGACCCCTGGATATTCAAACCGTATGTTCATACGAGCGCAGACAAAGTAGACAAAGAGAAAAAGGGAATAGAGGCGAAATCAAAACAAAAGGCGGAAAGGTATGTCGAACCCACGACATGTACTGGTGTGTAACGCATACGATCGTATGGCGAATCTGTACAGTATGTGAGCGGTGTGTGTAGGTAAAGATACCTGTCCATCAGGCAGAGAGGCGAAGGTTGGATATGTAATGCTAAAGCGCGCAGCATACCAACAACTGTGGACAGCGTGTGCACAGCAGTGGGACAACATGTAAACACCGCGATAACCCCAGGGCGGCTTGCCACCCTTTCAAAAGGCCAAAGTGGGAAATCGTCGGGACACACTTCAGATGTTACAGGTGGACACATACCCATGGTCAGTACAAAGGTTAGAACTCTACTCTTTTGCATAATGAAATGTGTAGTCTTGTAGCAGTTCAGTTGCTTATTGTGTGTCTTGTAACAGTTAGGAATGTACATACATAAATAAGTATGTTATGCAACTCTTACATAAGAATGGGATATAGTGATGTCCCACAATCTCAGGACATTTGCCATTTGTGATACATTTGTCAGGACACAACTGCCCAAGGAGGGACTGTCCCTTGCAAAGAGGCACAGGTGGTAACCCTACCCCAGGTCTGCCATAGGGGTTGCAAACACAGAACAATGCCACCACCCACGCCGATGTTGGCAGTGGATATCCAACACTGAAGTGCCACAGCAGGGGATAGGACATTTATGTATAGTGTCACAGCACACATGTGCATGGGCATATACCGTCGATGTCATACGGAATGTGCGCCGGCGTGCACCTATCACGCAGTAGGCGACTATGTCAATTATGTGTAATGCAAAGCTGGCATGATGGATATGTTCACAAATCATAGACAGTATCACAGGCATAGCATGCATGATGGGCGATGGGCTAATGTTATATACATACACAAGATATGTATGGCCTGCACATATGGGACAATGTAGTAGCAGAATAGGTACCGAAATGGAGGTAACAGCAAGTGACCACGTCCAAGCGTTCCATAGCAGGTGCAATGTGTGCCACAATGATGTCCAGCAGGGCCGTGTGTAAACACATGTGCAATGTACACAGTACTGACACCCCCCCCCATGGTAGTGTCCACTGAGCGGCAGAACTGGATGTCAACTGTCATGTCTATACAATCGTCCGCTGTGGTGGTACCATGGGTGTGTGTCACCCACCAGCAAGGCAGCTATCACACGACTAGTGACACAGTGTGCCCCTGTGGGATGTGCACAGGACCTATGTCCCACAGCATGGTGTGTGTCCAGTCTGTGGATGTCACACAGGCGCCGGGCTGAGCAATGTGGCATGTGTGCACACATGCAGGACTGCTACTCCCCTGCCCACAGCAAAGGCGATGTAGGAGTACTACATGCATCAGTACTGTGGAGAACATGGCCCATGGCAGAGTACATTACACCCCTGTGTTAGTGGCATGCAGGTGAGCACAGATGTGTTACATGACTGTCATTTGCATATGTCAACTGTCTGAGCTGGGTAGAGAGCACAGCATGACTATACTGAGACATGTAACGTTGTATCCATTGTGTAAGGTACACCACACATGTGTCATTGTAACACGGCCTGCGTGTACATGTGTGTATGGCACAGGTACAAGGGCACCCAAGGTATCAGCTAGACATACGGTCCAGAAATGTGTAGTCCTGCACATGTGTACCCACGCTATGGTGTAATATGGCAACCACAGCACCATGTGGGCCATGTGTGTGTACATCAACCATGTACAACGTGATATGCCTGTATAGGGACAGTATCCATGTGATACACACCGCATGACTGTCAGTATGCAAAGGTGATGTGTATGCACTATGTGTGATGTAACTGATGCAATGATATCTACATGATATATCTGCCACACTGACACCTGTATGGGTGTCAGCAACATAAACAGGATGAGCTAGAATGCTGCCAGGTATGTAGAAGTGGTACATGTAGGCATGTACAGTACTGTGTGACAGCAGGTAGTGTGCGTATGCAAATACTGAGCATGAGGGGCCACATGTCTGAGGAGCGTGCAATGCCACCGTCCCTGAAATGTTGTAGTCAGCATGATATGCCTGCACCACTGTGTGAACTGTACAGAAGGCACATGGCGTAACATGCCGATACATAGGGTGCGATGTGATGCTGGATGTGTACACTGTCAATAGCATAAAGTGGAATGGTGCTGAAGGGCAAAGAGCGGATCATGTCTGATGTGATACCCTCTGTACCACCCCAACCACCCATGCAATAATATGACAGGTGGCCAGCATGGGATGTGGTGTGCTGTGGCGCACAGAAGCCCAACAAGGGTGCCAGGAAAGGCATGCAGGTAGTCATTGAGTGTGTGAAGCATGTATGTCAAGATGTGGCCCAGTGCCATACTGAATGGCCCAGTCATGGGTGTAGAGATGCAGCCCCATACGTGCAATGCAGTACCATCCATGTGTAGTGTGATAGATGTGGTAGTGTGGTGGTCAGGGTGCACAACGTACATGAATGGGCTAGCAGTCACTGTCGTGTGCTGCTGCAGAGACATGTAACAGCCAGGTTGGCGGGATACAACAACTACGGCGGTTGGAGGTGACATTGGGACTGTGTTCCCAGACATAACATGTGCATGACAGTACTATGTATGTGTCCACAGGGTTAATACAATGTCCAGCCAAGGATTGGAACCCTGTAGTGAGTGAGAGTGTGTATTGTTGGTAGGTACCCCATTGGCAGGCAGGATGCCAGCAACATCTGTGTCGTCAATGCCTGCATGACCGTGGTATGCTGCATTGAATGTGGATGTAGTCAAACAGCAGAGACATACCACCACACTGCGTGAGGGCCCACACTGCAATGTCTGGCAGTCATGTGTAGGTAGCTAGCTGTGGAGTATGTCATGCACCAGCAGGACACACCATGACTGTCAAGTGACACACAACACACAGGTGAACAAAACTACCGTGCAACAGCCTGCACATGTGCCCATACAGCACGTGTGCATGGAACAGGAATACCACTGTGGCGTCTGTGAAAATGCCAGCACCACCATGTCTCAGTGTGGAATAGCATGGTCCCTACCAGTGTGTAAATGTAGCAGAAGTGCACTGTGATCACTGTTGGCATAGGCACATAGACTGTCCATCGGACGGGGTGCCATGCCCTCAACTACCTCTGTCAGTGGATGTCAGTAATACCGGCTGTAGTGTGTATGTACCATGCATGCTGCTATGGTTGTGTGCTTAGGGTGTGGCTAGCAGGGATGGTAAGCATGGATGTTCAGCAAACAGAGGGGAGGTGTGTAGGCCTAGCATACAGACACATGGAGGTTTGGTGCATGCTGAGGGTAGTGCAGGTATGGTATGTGTCGTGTAATGTGTCACCCAGCTATGCGTACTGCATGGCCAAGCATGTGTGGAGTGCGTGGGAGTCCATACTAGGGAAGGTCGTGTTGCTGGCAATACATAGCAGTAGCAACTGTCCCAGGTGCAATGTACAGCATGCCAACCCGACTGGCATGTAACCTGTGGTGTACAGTGTCTGCACTGTCGCGTGTCACAATGTGTGTAGTGGCCACAAACATGGGTATCTGAACATGGACTACCTATGATGCAATGTGTCATGGGAAAATACAGTATGTGTGTAAATCACGGTGTGGTGTGGGAACCACCCACCTGTGTGTGTTGCAGTCAGGTATGTGACTGGGAGGTATGATCTGTGTACAATCTGGACTGGCAGGTGTGCCGTGTAGGGCATGGAGGCAGGTCCCAGGCACCGTAGATAAATGACATGTGTGCTGTACTGTGTGTGCAGTGCTACTGTACAACACAGTGGAGGGTGTAAGCATTGTCACACATCACTGCATGCTGTGCCTACCTGTGACAGCCCTGCCAGAGGCAGACATGTGACACCGCTGCACAGGCAGCATAGCATGAGAAGATGTACATGTGGGCTGCACACCTTAGCCAGATGTCCACCGTCATGTGTGCCACGGTAGTGTGGTTCAACACGACTATCAGACTGGACAAACAGCACATGCCTGCATAACAACAGTATGACCATAGTCAACAGTCCCAGTGACAGAGTAGGCCAATGTAGACTATCCCTGCATGCAGACCAGTGGCTACTGGACACCTGGCTAGACACACACCTGGACGGTTAATTCACCATTGAGCCATCACATGTCCACGTCCATGTGGGCGTACAATGTCATCACAGGGTGGTCACAATAGCAGGTGGCAAGGCAGACACGGTGTACCAGGTGATGTGTCATGTGTGCATATGTTGAGTAGCACAGCCGTTCACATGTCTGCAACATACTGGTGCCGCGATGTATACTGTTACATGATGAATGGAACTGCACTGTCACCCACTACAGGGCCAGCTGGCACAGGTGTGGTGTGACTGGTGTAACCATGTTTGCACAGGATACACACTGCTGTTGTAGGCAGCCATGCTGGTGGCCACCAGTGATATATGCAGTGGTCATACAAACATACCGTACACAGTGTTCAGGCAGGAATGTCAATTGTCGTGGGCGATGTGCTGCTATGTGAATGTGGGTGTTTGTTGTGAATGTCACACATCCAGAAGACACCATCTGGTGCAGTCATGGTTGTCAACATGGTACACACATCCACAGCAGTCAGAACCCAGTCCCGACAATGTGTGTCAGTCACCCTTGTACCGTGTGACATATGTGCACATGGCGGAACACCTCCACTGTCATCTAAGCTGGCTACATGATGGCTGGAATGTGCTGTAGAAATGTACAATGCTGGTAGCCCAATGAAGTACCTGGAATCAGACACAGTACACTATGTCAGCCATGTAAACCATGCACAACAATGACTGCCCAACAGACACAAACAATGCATTGACACATGGAACATGTGCTCATGACAACCCCACTGAGGTATGTTGCACATATAGATGTACAATTGTCATCTATGGCCATAGCATGGATGCAGACACACATACTCCACAGGTAGTACCATGTGATGTAGGTAGGGGCATTGCTTGTGTATATGTCACAGTAGATGTACACAGACATGTCCTGCATAGCCGTCATGTAGGGGTAGCTGTGGTATGTCACTACTGGACATGCCCATACAGAGTACCATGTCCGCAGGAGATGTGTTAGGTGTGTACCACATGTGACATGCTGACAACAATCTGCGATGTGTATGGCTGCGGTGTACCTGTGTGACAATGTCTGTGATGGGTGCAAAGGCACATAGTATCGTATTGTATGCACACAAGCCCCACATAGCTGCATAGCCTGAACATACAGTACAAGGAGTGTGTGGGATGATAGCAACCCACAGGTGGAGATGGGTATGGACGGCCCACAACCACATGTGTGTGTGCGGTGTTCACGTCCACGACACATGAGCATCTGAGAGGCTAAGCGTCACAGTTGTACAGGGTCGCATGTACATATGTTCCGCAACATCCCTGTATGTCCCACCACTGGCCTGTGGACCGATGGACAACAAGCAAATGTGCAGGTATGAGATGTGCACAGCACATCACAGATGCCTACCGTAGAACAGGCCTACCATGTAGACATGTGCACAGTAGGTCTGTGCCACCTGCAGACAAACACGTTAGGTGCCAAACCACACCAATAGTCCGACCAATGACACAGATGGGCGTGCATGCCTCTGTGTATGTATGTCTGTGAATGGCTCCGGCATAGCAATATAGCCGTGTCACCATTGTGAACAACAATATGAATGGGTCGTATGTGTGAGGGTGCATCATATGTGTATGGTCAGATCGGCGATACCATCAGTGGGCCTGCTATGTGAACATCCATGTCCCCATACATGGATACCTCTGCTGAGGCCAACACCACATTCACACAGGGAGGGATGGCGGTGTGTAGTGCAGCAGCAGACATGTGGGTGGCAGCGGGCAATGTATGTACACATATGTGTTACCCACATCAGTTCAGGCAGATATCCATGTGCATGGGATAGCGGTGTGTGTACACATACAGCACTGTGTCGATCAACATCCCAGCACATAGCACCTGCCAGGGCTACAGTGTATGCATGGATGTGTGATACCTGCATGCACCACACACACCCTCAACAAGCAGCGTACAGCATACCTCGCTGGAGGACAGTGTCCACACCATGGTGATAAACATGTGGAATGTCCATTTTCACACAGCTATGACAAAAGCAATGGACAGCCACCCTGCCAATACCGTCAGCCCCTGAGTGGGTCACACCCATTGCCATGTATGTGGCATACCCTGCCATATCATGCAGAGATGACCAGCAAGGCTGCATGAGCTATCACAGTCCCACATGGTGCAATGGACAAAAGGCACTCTCACTATCAACCATACACAGTAGTAATGTGGTGGCGATGCACCCTGTCATGTTACAGGTGCTGTGTGATGCTCTGCACAATGTGTGCGTGTACATGCTATGCATGGCCTTTCCTGCCAATGTGTCATGGTTACACATTGCTCCATGTCTATCACATCGTAACACAGGTGAGCTGGGGCAAGTTGTCCAGCACCGGTACAGTGCTGTGTGGAAGTACATGGCACAACACATGCATGTGCAGGTGTCCATGTGTATGTGTACAGTGCCGCTGCTGTCGTTCACAATGGACACAGGCGTGATGTGTACTGACATATACACAGTGTACAGGTGAACAGTAGCACAGGCGTCACATGGGGACATATGCCAACTGATATGGACATAGGTGCAGCCAGGTACACATGTCCATGGCAGGCTAACATCTACATGGTGCGTGCACAGTGTGATGGGGTGGCACACAGATATGATGTGACACCCAGTGCTCAATGGTGTGAAGCCACAACATCGGCTGTGTCACCGCCACGATGCCCTTCACAGATCACTGTGCAGATGTCGTACATGTCATAGCAATGCATTTCCAACAGTATGCCAGCACAGCAGTGTGAATGTGACCTGCCACCATCATTATGTCTTCCAGATAATGCCACGTTCTTGGCTTCCACCATTTAGCCGACAGGAGGAGGAGGTCATCATACCATACCTCCAGAGTAACTACAACGCCCTGTTTAGCCATGTGCCACAGCAGGCACAAGAACGGCAGGAGATGTGGGAGGAGTTGTGCAGGAGGGTGAACAGCGTGGGCGGAACCAACCGCAGCTACCAACAAATCCGCAGGCACTGCACAGACCTGATCCGGCATGCAAGACAGCGTGCGCTGCAATCGCCAGGCAACAGCGTGGGACAGGTGGTGGGCCACCAACACAGCCCCACTCACAGCTACGGAGGAGCTCCTGGCCAGTCTGGGGACACCCGCGGAACAACACGCAGAACCACTTGCGTCCATCGTGGAGGTGGGTGTCTCCCGAGCTATGAGCCTGGAGCTGCATGGTAAGTCAGTGTTGCATGTTTGTATGATAGGCGCCGTGGGTGTGGGTGTCATAGTACAACACATGATATAGCAATACATGCCAGGTATATGGCCACACAAGATGCAAACCATTGTATGCTATGTTGTGTTAGCAGACATGTGCATAGCACATGCAACCACACACATGCATGATGTGTCATGCACAGTGCTGACCGTGGAGATAGTAATGGCTAATGTGTATACCTTTGTGTAATGCCTTTACAGAATGCGTCTGGCGTGTCGCAAGGCCAAGGGTCTGTTGCAGGTAAGTCTGTTGCCAGTCAAGCGCATGTTCTGCTGTATTGATATTCCCCATGTGTCTAGGCATGACATGCTCACCTGTGTGTGCCCCGTCACGGTATACAGCTCGCACCACCGACATACACACCACCCATGTACAGTAGATACACCCGTTACCGTAGAGTGGTATGACACCACACAACCAATTGGTGTGTTACGTGCATTCAGCTATGCATACAATGGTGTAGGTGTTACACAATGGCTGCATGTGTAGTATGCATTGGTATGCCAGTGCAGTATGGACACAGTACCACAGAGTGAGCTGTGATCTGGCCAGAGCACAGGTGTTACCAATGTGACCCATGCCCCTGCATCGGGTGCACGCGTTGTGACATGGCGCATGCCATGTCCCATCCGCGTGGATGTCTGGCTGCAGCATTGTCACGCCATGATATGACGTATGCACAACATAGCAGACATACACACTGTCAGCATATCCGTAGAGAATGTGACCGTCACACTAGTATGGGTGTATGTCACATGGGCCACCACAGGGCCGTGTGCACAATGTCTACCACACACAATTGTCAATGAGTCAGACAGACAAGGCCATGGTTGATACCTACAGGCATGTTGCCACACAGCACATCCACAGTGGGTACTCACCATTGCACCCTGTACACACATAGTGGGTTCATCAATGTAGTGGACCCCCTGGACATCTGATGTAGTACACCAGTGACATGACATTCCTCTCCACAGCTACTACAGGTGCCTCCAATGTCCACCATATATGTGCTGCTGAGCAGCTGAACTGGCTTACAGACATGGCAATGTAATGCGTCCAGGTCACGCATCGCACAGACACATAGCTGTGTCCTGCTACTGTGCAGTGGCACAGAGCCCGCACCACACACCGTACAGCTATGCACACAGCTCACAGCAAACGTACCTACACAGACATCACTGTTACACATACATTGTATCTGTACACTGTACACATAACACTGCACCATGACAGCCATCATGATGTGGTGCATGCGGTGGGACACCATCTTCACACGTCCACATGATACCGCACATGTTTGCGGTGTACATTACATACTGTTGGCAGCCATGTGTACTCCCAACTTGCCCGCGGCCACACGGTGTATCACGCTGATGCATGCAAACTACCATGAATGTGTGTACTGCATGCCTACTAAATGACACCTGCCTGTTGTACTGTCCCCACCAGGGCAGTGTACATACTGCCACTATGAATGTCTGGTCTGCATTCACTGGTCTGTGTTGTGTGAATGCTGCATGCCACCTGCATAATCACATGCATGCTGTGTGTGTGTGTGTGTGTGTGTGTGTGTGTGTGTGTGTGTGTGTGTGTGTGTGTGTGTGTGTGTGTGTGTGTGTGTGTGTGTGTGTGTGTATGTGTGTGTGTGTGTGTAACCGATGGTATGTCTTTGTATTGACAGGTGCTGTAGGTGCGTTCCCCTCCTGCGGTCAATCTGATGCTAGTGTCCCCACAGATACTAGTGGTGATGAGCATGTGCATGAGGCACAGGCAGGGTCGTCACAGGCAGAGACTGTGCCACTGGAGAACATCACACATACGTCCCTTTCATCCCTGCACACGGTTCAGATGCCGACACATACCCCAACACCGTTGCCCATAGATGACGGTCAGTCAGCGTCTGTTGTCCCCGAGCAGGAATGTGTGGTGGCTGCAGAAGGTGTGGGGACACACGATGTTGCCAGTGTAAGGACTGGTGCAGTGCCACGCAGGCATGTGGCAGGTGCTGCCCGTGGGGGAGCACCGCTAGACATACACCTGCCGTCCAGGGTGCAGCAGCTGGTATAACCAGGCGCATGTTCCAGACTGTAATGGCGGCGCAGGCACGCGTGCGAGCGGCAGAACCAGGAGGGGCAGAGGCTGCAGAGGTCCGCAATCCGTACCCTAAATGACAGCATCCAGGCATTGGCGAATGCACAACAGCATCTTGCCGATGTTCTGGATAGGAGATTAGGCGATATGGCTGGTCTCATCGACCGAGGCTTGGCCATCCTTGGCGTGCGCAGTCCGTGCAGGAACACCAGGTAGGGGTGAGGCATAGGGCGCGTGGGCGTGTGCCAGCAACACCACCTGCTGCAGGTCAGCGTGTGCGTGCCACCTCCCATGCCCACACAGACAGTGATGGTAGCAGTAGCACTGCAGCTGCTACCACACCATCCACACCAGGACAGAGCAGGCCACGTGGGCGTGGCCTGGGCGGCCCGTCGTGAGCGCGTTTCCAGCGGACATGTGACATCGGAGAGTGGACAGTCTGTACCTCCACCCGGTCGTGCCCGTGCGACCCCAGGCAGGCGGGTCGCCGCGCCCGGCTGACACAGTGAGCCGTAGCACCTGCACTGTACAGTCAGGGGCTGCCAAGCATACCCCGTGTAGGCATCACAGATGACTGAACTGTGTACACACACACCCACACACAGCAGACACAACTGTAGGGCTCCACCACACCCACATGCAATCTACATAGTCATGCCCACTCAATGCACTGGCCCTTACACACACACATGATGTCACCCATTGGTACAGCCCATGCCTGTGGCTTTATATCACCCTGTGCAAATGATTAAGTCTCTGCCGCATAACTGTGAGCCACACCATCAATGCGGTTAAGCTGACATATTATGATGCAGAGGGTGGACACGATAGTGAGAGGTGTATGTGATACCTGTCTCCGCATAGTGCGTGGTGTGTATGTTGTGGTGTGTGTGTATGGCTGGTGACAGGTGTGTATGTGATGTGTGTTGTGCACGGACATCATGCAGCAGACATACCATGCAGGACAGGTGCAGCATTCATTGATATGTGTACACAGTATGTGTGGTGGTTACATGTGTAGCACCATGTCGGTGCAGTTAACCCGTATGATACTGTTGGTGTACTTGCATGTGCCTACTGGGAGCACTGTAATTAGTTCCCCACGTGTAGTCGTGGTGTACCCACAGGCATGTCTGGCAAAATCAGCATAGCACAGTTACCCACATCTGGCATGGACCCTACATGGGTACATAGGCACACATGAGCGTGACAGGATATGTGCCCTCGACATGTGTGGACCTAGCATGACTGTGTGTGGCATCTAACACCCCTCAGGATGGGGATGCCATATCCATCAGTCCCCAGTCCCTGGTCTAGCAGTGACACACAGAGGTTGACTGGCGCATAACTATAGTCACACATCCACCGTCAGTAGCAGTCCTGGACAAAGGCAGTCAGGGCCTTTCCTTCACATGGCCTGGCACTCCTCCCGTGTTGTAGTGTGTGTCTGGCCGTTACCCTGTTCCCCCAGCACGTCCCACTCATCTTTGGGTTGAGGTGTCTGACAGTCGCTTCTGTGCCCGTGTTCGCATGGGGCCTGGGAGGTGGAATGTGCCCATGTCACCCAGGTCAGACATGGCCGTGTATGTCGGGCACAGATCACCACGGAGCAGCTGTGCTGTGCAGATCCACAGCCAGTGTCCCCTTGGCCGTGCACCTTGTGACACATGTCCTAGCACCGTCATCCCGTCTTGTGGAGCGTTTGCGGTCCTTCCGAGTGCTGCAGGCGTCAGGTTAGCTACAGGCCACATGTGCCATTATGCGCAGTCATTGCACTGGTGTGTGATGTGTACAGGGGTACAATGAACAGCCCTGATGTGGTTGCCATTCCATCCAGACCAGGAGGCCACAATGGAATGTCTTCACACCCACATTGCCATTGTGTGTGTTGACAGAGGTTGCCAACAGGTGTGGTAGCCATTACCCTGAACATGTCCACCATCTTTAATGGCGTACCACCTACATGTGACATTGGGACGAACATGTTCTTCACACTGGGTAGGGCTGCACCTTCTCTGGCATTTGGTAGCAGGCCATGGCTCTGGCACCAGTCAGCCATGTCTATGTCGCCCTAGGTGGATGTTCGTGTAACATGGGGTGCTGGGTATGTCGGCCCGTGCGTAGTCATCTGCATACCTTGTCTGCTACAATCCCTCTATGATTGCATGCACATTGGAAGGTCGGATGCCATATGGCAGGGTGCACAGGAGTGAGCCCTGTGGGCCTCCACTGGGTCCAGATATGAGTGTGACAAAGCACCTTCAGCACCAACCCTGTGTGGTGTGACCTCCAACCTGTGTGAGAAGCATCGGGTGACATATGTCCCCACATGTATGCTGGCGAGCCTTTACATGGGTCCCATGTGTGGAGTGCTCTGAGCGCTCCCACCAGGTCATGGTACTGTGTGCAAACCCACATATCCCCATCAATGGCCTTGGTGAACACTCCAGACTGGACGAGCAGGTTCGGGAGGCAGGATCCGCCCTTGACTATGTAGTTGTGGGTATGTTCGGTATTGGCTGTACACGCTATCTGTAACCATGACCACCTGTATGGACCTCCACACAGCTTTGCAGACAACACTTGTCAAGCGTATAGGGTGTGGCTGTTGACAGTCCATAGGAGCACTACCCTGGCATAGTGGGACCACAGATGCCATATGGCATCCATTGGGGACATAGCCCATAGTAAGGCTAACATGACACAGTGGCGCATGTGTGGGCCGAGGGCCTCAAAGAGGATGGGTAGCACACAGCCAGGGAAACCATCGGTGCCCATTGCTGGCGTGTCAAGCGCCATAGAGATATGGGATCACCCCAGGCCATATGACATGTTTGGGAGGATACACTCTGGTGGGATGGATATATTCCCTGTTGGGGGATGTATGCATGGAACATGTCCTGTGGTATGCAGACAATGTCTGTGGGTGCAGTGACTGTTGTACCATTCTGGACCATTTCCAGGCAGGTCTGTGTGCCCCAACCATGTCCTTACCACAGTTAGGGAAGGCCCTGTGGTTGTCTCATGTGCCCTCTGCAGTACCACTCCCACGGCGGACCTGGATGTTGGTATGTGGGGCCGTATGGTGGCCTTGGTATGAATGGGTGATGGTTTCCCTGGTACTGTCATTGCCCTGCCATGTAGTAGCTCA
The DNA here is from genome assembly GCF_019279795.1 of Protopterus annectens. Taxonomy (NCBI): domain Eukaryota; kingdom Metazoa; phylum Chordata; order Ceratodontiformes; family Protopteridae; genus Protopterus; species Protopterus annectens. The sequence goes on along the minus strand of NC_056732.1, from coordinate 428,655,075 downwards.
ACTGTTGATGTACAGGTAGTCAGTGGCTGCGGTCCACCACACCATGTGCCTACCTGTGGTGGACAAGGTCCTGGTGTCATCATGTTTGCCTGTTGCTGACATGCATGTGGAGTGGTCGGGAAGGCATTGGTGGCGTTTTCGGTCTGGCCTCTGTTCAACATTGGCATGGAGGACATGTAGGGTACCACACGGTCATATGATGTGTGTGGTTTTCTGTGGAGAGGTCATCACTGAGGTCCCCATGCTGGTGTTGGTTACAGTGAGTGGATGACCAGTGGATCCACTATACGGTCTTGCATCACCATTGAGGGCTGTACATCCTGTGTGGGGCATATCCTCACCATGCGTGATGGGCAGAACTGTCAGACATCCCCTGGTATGTATGGTGCATGGCTGTTTAACAGTGGCCAGGTGTGTGAACACCTGGGACTGCTGGCGTACTGTGTTGTGCCATGGGTAATGTTCCCAGGCTATGTATGGGTGGTTCATGTCACCCAAGCGGTGCTGTTGTGAGAGCATGCCCACTCACCAGTGTCCTCAGGACATCTGTGAAGGTATCCTGTGTTTGTGAGGGTTGTCTGTAGCATGCAACAAACTGTAGGCCAGTCCTACACATGGTTAATGCACCTACATATTCCCGCAGCAACAACAACGTCTGTGGCATGACCGGGTTACTGTTGTGTGGCGGACACACAGGATGGTCCGCATTCCGCCACCCATGCCGTCGCACCATGTGTATGCATGTCTGATCTGTGCCGACTCTAAGTGTCTGAGCATGCCCAGTAGGCAGCTGTGTAGATAGACACACAGCACAGTGCACACCGCAGCCGTCTGCAGTAATACCCGGGTGCATGCCTCTATCCCCTACATAGCGGCCACGTCTGTGGCATGGCCAGGTTTCTGTTGTGTGGCTGGACACACACGACGGTCCACATTCGCCACCCATGCCGTCGCAACATGTGTATGCATGTCTGCCCTGTGCCGAGTCTAAGTGTCTGAGCATGCCCAGTATGCAGTGATGTACTGATCAGTAGTTACTTGTTATTCTCGACTGCAGCACTAGCGTGTTGGTGTACGGCGACAATGGGATGGTAACAGACTGCGTGACTGCGCACTCTGTCCGAACACCCGAGCGGGCGCATTGCCTTTGCAAATGATACCACTCACGTAGGGGTATGCCTCCTGACAGCGCTCTGCTCAGTAAACTCGGTGGCAGCGTTCTGTAAATGCTTCATACTGTAGTGTGTTCATGTAGATAGGCGTAGGTTCGTCCCCCGTCCTTTCCGTGTGTGTGTGTGTGTGTGTGTGTGTGTGTGTGTGTGTGTGTGTGTGTGTGTGTGTGTGTGTTTCCATCTGCCTCTGCGACTGATTATGCTTTTAGGCGCTCCGCAACACATGCCTTGGCTATTGCCAACTATTGTCTTGCGGGTGCCGTCAGCAGCCTACAAGTATGCCTGTGACAGCGCTCTGTTTTGCAAACTCGGTGGAGCGTTCTGTAAATGCTTCATACAGTAGTGTGTTCATGTAGATAGTCGTAGGTTCGTCCCCCGTCCCTTCCGTGTGCGTGTGTGTGTGTGTTTCCAGCTGCCTCTGCGACTGATTATGCTTTTAGACGCTCCGCAACACATGCCTTGGCTATTGCCAACTATTGTCTTGCGGCTGACGTCAGCAGCCTACAAGTATGCCTGTGACAGCGCTCTGTTTAGCAAACTTGGTAGCGTTCTGTAAATGCTTCATACAGTAGTGTGTTCATGTAGATAGTCGTAGGTTCGTCCCCGTCCCTTCCGTGTGCGTGTGTGTGTGTGTTTCCAGCTGCCTCTGCGACTGATTATGCTTTTAGGCGCTCCGCAACACATGCCTTGGCTATTGCCAACTATTGTCTTGCGGGTGGCGTCAGCAGCCTACAAGTATGCCTGTGACAGCGCTCTGTTTAGCAAACTTCGGTGGCGCGTTCTGTAAATGCTTCATACAGTAGTGTGTTCATGTGGATAGTCGTAGGTTCGTTTCCGTCCCTTCCGTGTGTGTGTCTCTGTGTGTGTGTGTGTTTCCAGCTGCGTCTGCGACTGATTATGCTTTTAGACGCTCCGCAACACATGCCTTGGCTATTGCCACCTATTGTCTTGCGGCTGACGTCAGCAGCCTACAAGTATGCCTGTGACAGCGCTCTGTTTGGCAAACTTCTTCCCGCGTTCTGTAAATGCTTCATACAGTAGTGTGTTCATGTGGATAGTCGTAGGTTCGTTCCCCGTCCCTTCCGTTTGTGTGTGTGTGTGTGTGTTTCCAGCTGCCTCTGCGACTGATTATGCTTTTAGACGCTCCGCAACACATGCCTTGGCTATTGCCAACTATTGTCTTGCGGGTGCCGTCAGCAGCCTACAAGTATGCCTGTGACAGCGCTCTGTTTAGCAAACTCGGTAGCGCGTTCTGTAAATGCTTCATACAGTAGTGTGTTCATGTAGATAGTCGTAGGTTCGTACCCCGTCCCTTCCGTGTGTGTGTGTGTGTGTGTGTTTCCAGCTGTCTCTGCGACTGATTATGCTTTTAGACGCTCCGCAACACATGCCTTGGCTATTGCCAACTATTGTCTTGCGGTGGCGTCAGCAGCCTACAAGTATGCCTGTGACAGCGCTCTGTTTAGCAAACTTCGGAAGCGCGTTCTGTAAATGCTTCATACAGTAGTGTGTTCATGTAGATAGTCGTAGGTTCGTCGCCCGTCCCTTCCGTGTGTGTGTGTGTGTGTGTTTCCAGCTGTCTCTGCGACTGATTATGCTTTTAGACGCTCCGCAACACATGCCTTGGCTATTGCCAACTATTGTCTTCGGGTGATGTCAGCAGCCTACAAGTATGCCTGTGACAGCGCTCTGTTTAGCAAACTTCGGTGGCAGCGTTCTGTAAATGCTTCATACAGTAGTGTGTTCATGTAGATAGTCGTAGGTTCGTCCCCCGTCCCTTCCGTGTGTGTGTGTGTGTTTCCAGCTGTCTCTGCGACTGATTATGCTTTTAGACGCTCCGCAACACATGCCTTGGCTATTGCCAACTATTGTCTTGCGGGTGATGTCAGCAGCCTACAAGTATGCCTGTGACAGCGCTCTGTTTAGCAAACTTCGGTGGCAGCGTTCTGTAAATGCTTCATACAGTAGTGTGTTCATGTAGATAGTCGTAGGTTCGTCCCCCGTCCCTTCCGTGTGTGTGTGTGTGTGTTTCCAGCTGCCCCTGCGACTGATTATGCTTTTAGACGGCCGCAACACATGCCTTGGCTATTTCCAAATATTGTCTTGCGGGTGACGTCAGCAGCCTACATGTATGCCTTCGACAGCGCTCACGTCAGTTAACTCGGTAGCACGTTGTGTAATTGATTCATACTGTACTGAGTTCATGTAAATAGGCGTAGGTTCATCTCCCGTCCCTTCCGTGTGTGTGTGTGTTTCCGTTGCTTTCGACCATACATCTGAATAAGCAAATTGTTACAGTGTTCACAATCAACAGTGTGATATTTAAAATCATGTTAGGACTCACATTGTTGTTTGTGAACATTCGTAGACATAGCATATTTCCTGCACACGTTGTGGAAACAAGAAAGCGTTGCATGTTTTCATGAACTGTTCAAATGTTCACGAAGACTTGTGTTGTGTCGAACTACGGTGACTATTCTTGCTGCAGGTTTCGGTTTGTTTGTGTTGCATAGTACAATATCATGTGTCGTGTGTTCATAGTATGCTTTCTGTGATGTTGACATGTGTGTGTTTCGTTAGCAATGCGTCTCTGCTTTCTATGCTGTGGCTACATCCCCATTGCTCGCATAGAAAGTGACAAATGGAAGTGTAAGGGTGGACATTTAAAGCCTGGATACTTCCATGTTATGTGTAAGTCTCACAGGGACCCAGCGGGTGATAAGCGCATACATGTCTATGAAGTACCTTTGGATACCATATGCGACCTGTCGTGGACGAAATGTTTATGTTGACTGTTCCATCTACCTATGTGTGACATTGTTTGGGGCCATAGGGTGCCAGCAAGTCTTCCCTGTTCATTGGGTGTTTGCCATGGTGTATTGACATCAATCCTATTAATTCACCGAAGGATGTCTTTCTTTGGTGTCAACGCCATAGTTTGACCATCCTATGTCATTCCCAGCAGGCGTGGAGATTGTGCCATTGGTATCTTTACACAGGTGACCCATCTGTTCCACTGTATGGGCGTGTGATCCCCATAGATGTGCTGGCACATGGTGTGTTGTATGCGCGGTATCTGCCCAGCGGTCTTTCTTTGAATGGGGTGTGTGTACTGTACACCGTATCTGTATTCCCTGGGTTATGCCTTGCAACAGCTGTGGGATTCCCCCAGGTTTGCAGCTATGGGTGCCATCTTGGCGTACGTTTGTCCATCCATGGGAACTGCCTACTGGACACTAGTATCGGGCTGTCAACATTTCACAGCTGCATTCTCCATTTCCGGTGGATGATCGGTATTAGTATTGCGAATGCATATGCCATAGCCACGTCCGCTTTGCAGGCGGGGCGATGAATCATCTGCCAATCCACACCCCCACCCATATATCCATAACCACGCTCCCATGTCTGCTACCCTCGACGGTACCCTTGCACACCCTTCATGTGTGCGGAAATGGGATGTGGCCGTACGTGTATGGATGCAGCAGCCTGGGGAGTCCTATTCATATGTCCTGCATTTCATGGGCGGCTGTCATCACCCTTGAAGACACCTGTGGTGCACATATCTACCTGTGCCGTAGTCACGGCTGTCACCTCTTCCGTTCACACTATGTTGCTCACACTCACTTAAGGAGTAATATTTGGGTCCTGCAATGGACACCGATGTGCATATGTAAAGTTTAGGACATGTTGGACTGTGTCCATTCGGCCAGTGGGTTTGACTGCCGCCGTATGTTCCCCATTCCCGGATGTCTGTCCGCCTACCCATATTATGTAGTGCTACGTAACCCGTGTCCTTCCACAATTTACCCATAGGGTGTTACTGTAGTCCTGCAGGTTGGCAACAGCTTTACATAATCCTCACAGGTACCATTGTGAACTATCCGCCACTGAATTGTCAGTATAACACGGTACATGTAGAACCTATGTATTCATGACAGTATGTCGGTTATGTGTGTGAACTCCATATTTTAGCGATAGTATGGCCTTCCTAGTTGACGTTGTTGGTGTGCCATTAATATGTGTTCCACAGGTCGCAGGTATGTTCCGCCGAGTGGAGGCGGGTGATCCCCACATACTGGATAGCACCTTCGCTGCTGTATGCGCTGGGATTCGCATGGCAGGATGGATGTCTACGGGGTGTATGTACTGCTGTTTCCATCTTTATGTCCTGTGTCATGCCCTACTACGGCTGTGTGATTCCACCAGGCTTGCTATTATGGGTGCCATCTTGTCCGTGCGTTTGTCCATCCTTGGGAAATGCCTACTGGACACTGATGTAGGGCTGAACACATTTCACACATGCCTTTAGCATTACCCTATGGGTGCTTTGCATCCTTACTGGGGACTAAGGCACGTCCTGTACCCGCAGCCCTCCCGCCGGGCGGGACAGCGGATTATCACCCAAACAACACGAGACCCATTTTGCATACCCAGGATACCAGGGCTGCAACCCCCACGATGCGCATGACCCATCCTTCATGTGTGCGGAACTGGGATATGGGCGCACATGTATGGACACGGCAGTCTGGGGACCTCTGTTCATATGTCCTGCATGTCATGGGCAGGTATCATCAACCTTAAACACGCTGGTGGTGCATATGTCTAAGCGGTGCCGTAGTCACGGTATGTACTCGGATTGGCTTTTCTGGCGCATACTGGCAAACAAGTCAGAATTTTTGGAGTCCTACAATGGACACCGATGTGCATTTGTAAAGTGTAGAGCGTGTTTGACTGTCCCCATCTGGCCAGTGGTATTGACTGCCGCTGTATGTTCCCCAGTCGTGGATGTCTGCTTGACTACCCATCGTTTGTATGACATGGCCTATCTATATCCACGTGCCAGTATGCGTAAATACAGCAAACCTTGCGTCCTGCCCATCTTCATAAGCGACATTATGGAACATATATCGGCTGAAACAGACACTGTCAAATCGATAGACTCCACAGTGAAAGGATACTGAGCTCTCTCAACTACTAACATGGGGCACCGTCGATGCGGATGTCATGACATAGCCGTCCCTAATTCACTTCCTTCAGAGTCGGTTTAAAGCGAATTAATCAATAAACCTGCTCATAGTTAGGTGGACAGTGCTCCAAGTCTTGATTATAACGTGACATATACATATCAGTGTTGCATGCCTTACTTCATGGAAACAATAATACGGCAACAATGTGTTAATATATCTACAATATTGGTAAATACAATCAGTATCCGGACACATAGTTGATAATTGGTGAGAGTGCACCTTAGAATGTAGTGTGTTGATCAGGTTATTGTATATCGATGTGTATATTAGTAGCATTACGATAACAAAGCATGGAATCAATAGGTACTATTTAAGCATATATTTGACAATTATGAATGTAAACGTGTGGAGGAGACATCCGTAACCTTCCCTGGTTCCACTGGATCACACCCGCACACGTACACTCGCATGTCCGGATTGTGGGTTACGCGCACGCACATGCATATCCGTATTCCGTTTATATATGTTTACAGTGTCTGTGTGGTTACGTGTTTTGCGTTACTTGTGACTATTCGGTAACATATGTCTGATCCGGTTGTCGGACTTGTGCATAAAGCAGCTACAGCTTTACATATGTAACGGTCATTGCAGCATGGGCGCTTTACGTACCGTGCACATCTATATGTTCTATAGTCATAATTCCAGCGTGACTGCAGTCACGTTTGACTCTACTGTGACCAGTGCACGTTAGCTGTTCGTTGTCATTAATATGCATACCCGTGGTACCTATGTACATTTACATATCACCCCGCACACGCACGCGTCACAGGCATCCATTCTCCTGCTGGGAAAGGTGCGGTACTGCATGTTGAACATTCCTAATTCCCCTCGCTCATGGCCCAGGATGCATATGTCGTCACCACAGGGCTGTTCAGATGACAGCTGCTTATATCCCATATGCATACAGGCCTTGATTGTCAGGGTGTTGCTGTGGTGCTTTGGGTTTGGTCTTGGCCGCCCACTGTGCGGGACCGCCCTGACCCTGTCTGAATGTTAGATGAGTCACATGGGCACGTTTTGTCCGTGTCCATGGTACCATGTCACGGCCCCAATTAGTCTTAACCGTGTATGCCGATTGGCGGTGTATCCGTTGTAGATCTCGTTATACTAATTGCACACGGGCTGATCGAACTAACCTACTGCCATTACTAACCCTCCGTATGTATGGCCTGTGTCGTAATATTACAAGTGTTTAACATTGCGTGTCGACTTTCACTGAGCCACAGACATGTCCGTTGCTTTGTTTGGCCCGGTTCCGCTGTGCTACACACATTTAACATGGCGTAACAGGTTGAACAGCTCAGACACGAGGACATCGGGTTGTCCGTCGTTGTCTATTATTGAATGTCTCTGTGGAGTTTGTTTCACAAAGCGACACATTGTCGGCATTGTTAACGGACATCTCGCGCGATGCGTCCGCAGCGGCGGGTGGCGTATGTCTGCCTTTGGCGGCGAACAGGCATTATGCTGTGCCATTATGTCTGGGGATATATGGTTTCCTTCCTTAGGTAGAGGGTCTGCCATACTAGCAATCACCCTAGCGATGACCAGCGTCTGGGTGTGGGTACTGCTGTATTACCCACGGGAAGAGTGGCCTTAGGGTAAGTGGTGACCTAGGCAGAGGTTGCCACCGATCGTCACCGCTACCCCCTCCTGGTCTACCTACACCAAATAGAGTCTGGAAAGGTGCCCGGTAGAGCAACACCCTAGGCGGCTACCTACTTGGCCTATGCCTAAGGCCGGCTATGTGTGTGGTCCCTTGGGCATCGGACTCGGGAGCGTGTACGTCTGCCGTTGGTATGTCAGCATTACCCACATCCAGCCCCAAGGCAGTCAACACAACATCCATGGGTCCACATGGTGTCCCAGCTGTGCACTCCGGGAACTCTATGGAATTTAACCCACCTCGGACAGCTGTGTAATCCTAGCCTCACCTCAGGATACGTACCTGAGTAGTAGCACAGGGCGACTGTAGTCACACTCCACATAGATGGTGCCTCCACTGACCCTGGGTATTACCATACCATTAGTTTGACAAGCCTTATCTGCAAAGCCATGGAGATGGATCATAATGGGACACATAGATGAGGACATAGGGGACCCGCATACTTTGGATACAACCCAGTTTAGCTTGGTCATAGTCAGATCATGCCCTTTACACGTGTTTCACTTTGTAGAATCAGTCACCAAGGCCATTGCTGAGGGTAAACCAGTCCATACAGCCTACCTCAACCCGGCAGAGGCCGTCGACACAATACCCCCTCGGGTATACTTGATAAACCCGTCATCTTGAATGTAAATCCATACATCGCCATATGGGTTGCAAGCGGGCTAGGTCACAGAACACACATGGCCATAGTTGCTGGCGCCATGTCATACTCACAGCCAGTCACAGGTGGTGTCCCATGGGGCTCAGTCCTGGGTCCACTATTTCCAGCATCTCGTTTCCAATGTACACGCACACACAGGGGTTATGGGTGACAATGTTTGCATCGACTGCAAACCGGATGCCAAGGTCAGACACACATCTGACACAGATATCCTTCAGGAGTGCCTCACAGATGTGGATAAGTGGTACCAGAGACATGTCCTACAGCTAAATGCCAGGAAATGCATAGGCATACCCTTCGGGATGAACAAGGTTACCCGAGCTACCATATAGGTGGCAGTCCACTGAACACGGAGGGGTTACCAGTGATCTGGGGACACGTGTTGTTGTTAACCGTTCGTTAGACACACATGTTGCTAACATAGTTGGGTAGACCTTCCACATTGCCCACATCATCATGAAGGGATTCACATCTAGATCAGGGGAGGTCATTGTCCCCTTGTACTCATCACTCAATAGACCTATGATTGGGTACAATGCCCGTTCAGAATGTATCTGACCCAACACCTGCAGCAGCTGGAAAGGCACCAACAGTTCTTCGACAAGCGGATGCAGGGTCTCAGGTATATGTGTTATACTGACCGACTGAAAGGATTCCAGCTGTATACAGTTGCATACCACTTGCCCAGAGGTGACCCGTGCCTGGCATGCACGGCTAGGTCGAACCAGATCTGATGACTATGCTTCACGTAAATAAGGTAGATCCTCAGAACCACAAGGGCAGCTGGCGTACACCTTGACACTGTCATTAATCGAGCGTGTTGTTGGGACGGATTCATCACCCAGACACTCACTATGCTGTGGAGCGACATCCCAGTACATGTGAGGGCAAGCACCTCGCTGGCCTTCTGTTAGTATTTACACATGGATGTCTGGATTGATTTATTTCTGTAACCTTCTAAATGAATGTTACATTAGCACATTGTGAATCTTTACATTTCGTTGGTCTATTTTACAGTAGTCATATTCATACGGTTTATGTGTATATATTATGGTTCATTCATATTACTAGGTGTCTGCAGTTCTGTTAATATATTGGCACAATCCGTAGGACATATACATGTAGCTTACACAGTCAGACATTTGGAAAACATTTTATGTTGGTTCATGTTTCATATATGTACATATATTTCCATTTTCCGATGAAGACTGTACCTTTGAAGCAATGTCTGTTGTCCTCACTGTGTGGGATGTGTAACCCAAGTAAGGTTTGTTCGCTTGTCTGCCTTTAAGGCATGTAATTAGTACCTAGCACATCTAATGTACCAACCAATTAATGCTTGTAAATGTAGTAGGTTGGACTACATTGTATGTAGTCTGAATAAGTCTGCTTATGAAGCAGGCGAAGTGTGCTCCAATAGACTATGGTGACTGCCTTTAATTCTTGCTGTGCTCTGGTTGGTCACTGGCGGTCCCTACAGTACCTCGTCTTTGCTTTGGACTTCATCGGCTGGTTGTCTGTGTTTCTTGTATGGGGAATGTCAACTGTAGTCCCTATGTGTATGACTTGTGTAATGCTTTACTACGGCAGTGTAATTCCACGGGTTTGCATTTATGTGTGCCATCTTAGTCATACGCTTGTCCATCCATGTGAATTGCCTACTATACACTGGTATGGGGCTGTACACATTTCACACCTGCATTTGCATTCCCGGAGTATGGTGTGCATTATTAGCGGAGAGTGACGCATGTGCTACGCACACGTCCCTCCCACGAGGCGGGACAAAGGATTGCCTGCGAAACAACACCGAGGCCAGATTCTACATACCCAGACTCCCTTGACTGCAACAGTGGACAGTACCCATTACACATCCTTCATGTGTGCTGCAGTGTGATGTGGTCGCAGCTGTATGGACCCGATACCCTGGGTATTTCTGTGCATGTGTGCTGCAGTTCATGGACAGCTATCATCAACATTGAACACGCTTGCGTGCCTATGTGTACCTGTGACGTGGTGGCGACAATTAGATCACATGAGTAATGCAGGAAGCTAGCAGGCATTCTCTGAACAGAATTTTTGGGTCCTACAATGGACACCGATGTGCATATGTCAAGTTAGATGTTGCTGGACTGTGTCCACCTGCCCAGTGCTTTTCACTGCTGGTGTATGTTCCCCAATCGCGGATGTCTGTTTGACTACCCATTCCACATGGTGCTACATAACCGGCTGCGTTAGTACTGTGAACAAATGACATACATCCAAAGATGGTGGTTACCAACTGCTTCATATAAACCTCAGACATCCCAATGGGACATATCCGTCACTATATTTCCAATATAACACCACCAGAACATGTTGCTTACCTATGCATTCATGTAACCATGTTGTCTTCGTAGGTGGGAATGCCATAGTTTACACATCCTACGTGGCGTTGTGTGTGTGCCATTAGTATGTGTTCCACAGGTCGCACATCTGTTCCGCTGTGCGGTGGCGGGTGCTCCTCAGTCTGTTGCTGGCAGACTGAGTGCTGTGTCTTGCCGGTGTTGGCACGAGTCCGGCTCTGTATGTGGAATGTCAACTGTGGTCCCTATGTGTATTTCCTGTGTCATGCCTTACCGCGGCTATGTCATTTTCCCGGGTTTGCAGTTGTGGGTGCCATCCTGGCCATACGGGTGTCCATCCATGACAATTGCCTACTGGACACTAGTATAGGGCTGTACACATTCCACACCTACATTTAGCATTCTCCGGAGTATGGTTTGCATTATTAGCGGAGAGTAAGGCAGGTGCTACGCACAAATCCCTCCCACAGGGCGGGAAGAAGGATTGCCTGCGAAACAACACCGAGCACAGAGTCTACATACCCAGAATCCCTTGACCGCAACAATTGCCAGTACCCATTACACATCCGTCATGTGTGCGGAAGTGTGATGTGGATGCAGTTCTATGGACCCGGTACCCTGGGTATTTCTGTGCATCTGTGCTGCATTACATGGAGAGCTATCAGCAACATTAAACACGCTTGCGGTGCATATGTGTACCTGTGACTACAATGAGTTCCGTTAGGTGATTAAATAAGGCGGAAGAGCTGTCTTTAGACAAATTTTTGGGTCCTACAATGGACACCACTGTGCATATGTAAAGTGTAGAGCTTGTCGGACTGTGTCCTTGTGAGCATTGGATTTCACTGATACTGTGTGTTCAGGAATCGCGGATGTCTGTTTGACTACCCATTCCACATGGTGCTACATAACCAGCTGATTTAGTACTGTGAACAATTGACATACATCCAAAGATGCTGGTTACCAACTGCTTCATATAAACCGCAGACATCCCAATGGGACATATCCGTCACTGTATTTCCAATATAACACCACGGAACATGTTGCTTACCTATGCATTCATTTAACCATGTTGTCTTCATAGGTGGGAATGCCATAGCTTACATATCCTACTTGACGTTGTGTGTGTGCCATTAGTATGTGTTCCACAGGTCGTACATCTGTTCCGCTGTACGGTAGCGGGTGCTCCTCAGTCTGTTGCTGGCAGACTGAGTGCTGTGTACGCCGGTGTTGGCACGAGAGTCCGGCTCTGTATGTGGAATGTCAACTGTGGTCCCTATGTGTATTTCCTGTGTCATGCCTTACCGCGGCTATGTCATTTACCCGGGTTTGCAGTTGTGGGTGCCATCCTGGCCATACGGGTGTCCATCCATGACAATTGCCTACTGGACAGTAGTATGGGGCTGTACACATTACACACCTACATTTAGCATTCTCCGGAGTATGGTTTGCATTATTAGCGGAGACTGAGGCAGGTGATACGCACACATCCCTCCCACGGGGCGGGAGAAAGGATTGCCTGCGAAACAACACCGAGCACAGAGTCTACATACCCAGAATCCCTTGACTGCAACAATTGACAGTACCCATTACACATCCGTCATGTGTGCGGAGGTGTGATGTGGATGCAGTTCTATGGACCCGGTACCCTGGGTATTTCTGTGCATCTGTGCTGCATTACATGGACAGCTATCAGCAACATTAAACACGCTTGCGGTGCATATGTGTACCTGTGGCGACAATGAGTTCAGGTGCAGCGTTGGAATAACACATTATTCGATTCTTTCCACAATTTTGGGTCCTACAATGGACACCACTGTGCATATGTAAAGTGTAGAGCTTGTCGGACTGTGTCCTTGTGGGCAGTGGGTACTCTTTTATGCTACCATTTTGATATATATCTGGGTAATGTTTGTCCTGAGATATCAGGACATTTGACATGTGTTCGGTTTATTTACAGGACACGGCTGGCCAGAGAGGGCATATCCCTCTCAGGGTGGAACAGGTGTTTACCTTGGAACATATGCATCGGATTTTCAGCGATTACAATGTTTCAGTAACGGTATGTTGCCTAATATACCATCAATGTCATATTTATTACCCCATTTTGCTGCGTAACTCACATTATGTGCTCTCTGCGATTGCATATTGTTCACGTCACCCGTCAAATGCGGATCACATGATCTGTTGCTTCAATAATCTCCCATATCCTCTACACGACTGCTACGTACCCTTCTGTCATAACACGTGTGTCTCCTTCCCTGTATCCACTGTAGTGTCTACATTCACTATTTACTCTGCTGTGTGTTCCCCTGACCTATGTTCAGATTTAACAGTATGTGGGTAGGTCTTCATCCCGATATCACTACTGTTAACAGAAACACAATGTAGTCTGGTCCCTGATCTACAATAGACACAAAAGGCAGACACTCCTTACCTGGGCCTCCTGTTTAAGGCTGCACGTTTTCTTCTTGGGATCCAGTTTTCCGCTTTTCAGCCACAGATCAGACAGTAAACAGCCTCTTTACACACAACAATTCAGTCGGAGGTCTTTTCAGTCAAGAAGAACCATTTATGCATATTCTCCGGCGTACATGTCTAACCAGCCATGCACTCTGACCTGTAGCTTACCAAGGGAATTCGGATTACAAGGATCACGATGTGAAATAAGTTGTTACAACCAGACTGTAGTTATCAGTAGACTTTTCTAAGTGACAGCCGATAACACAGGAGGCTCGGGTTCGGACAGTTTTAGTAGTGTACACAGGCAGGCTAAATAATGTACAGTCCAAGTATGGGAGTTTTGTCTGACTCTATACAGTAAGCAGTTTCTTTATATAGTGTTTACAATCAGCATTTGCCCAACTTACTGGCGTGGTCGGTCACAGGGCATTTCCATCACTATGGTCCGCAATAGTCTATACATACGTGGGTGCTGGGCTCGTGCTTTTAAATTGTTTTCTCATGGGAATAACACAGGCTTGCAAGGCACCTTGTACATTACAGTATCCTTTTGTGATTGTAGCTGTTTCAAGGACCCTAGACTGTTACGATACAGTGGACAGTTAATTTCTTGATACGTTGCTTTGTCTGTGTGGTAGGGAGTTGTACTGCTATCTTCCATTGAGCTCACAAGGCCATCCTCCTCTAGGGAAGGAGTGCTGTTATGCATGTACATACATTTATTGTTCTGTAACCCAGCAAATGATTAATGATGACAGACATGAGGCTGCTGTCCTGCTTACTGCCAGGTTCAGAATTCCATCACAGTACAGCTTAGCTTCACCAATTACATGCAGGCTTAGTTCTGCTGCCATATTGTACGGTACAATTCAATACATTATATAGTATTTGAGTGTAAACTGGAACTTCATATGTGTTTCTATATATTTCTGAACAACATCCATCCAGCCATATGCATGTTGTTCCATCCTTTACCTTGACCGTGTGTATTTGTCCGTCCAGCCACGCTCATCTCCACATGTGATGTCCCAGTTTCCCCTTCTTTGCCTGTAGCACCCTGTTAGGATGTCCTGTGTGTTGGGCACCTGTTCCGCTATATGTGATCGACTTCACTGCAGAGATGATCGTCGATGCGGTGGTCCACCGACCAGACTTGTCCACATGTGTACACTTATGTGCACCGTGTCGTATGCAAACCTAGATGGTTTGGGCGGGTACATACTACATGCGGATGTAAACATTCAGCTGACACATTCACATGCAGCCATTTACATATCTGTACCTGCGGTGGGTTGCTGACATGTGGAGTGCGTATTTGCCAGCGTGGCATTGCCTAACACAAACATCTTACCACAGTTCAGGTATGCACATTGTGTGTGGTTGTATAGCTGCACACGGATGCTAGCAGGTTTGGGTGCAGGGGTATACATGGGTGTGACTGACATGTACAATGAGGCTATTGTGTAGTACATCCGAATGCATGTGTTCTGCTTCTGGATATTACACTTCATCATACACCATCCGTGTATGCAACAGAGATGTTGCTGGGTCTGGGATATGTTGCTATGCACATGTTTGCCTGTGTTTGGGGTATCTTGCTTCCTTACTGTTGTTATGTCGGCACAGCTACCCGGCTATGTACTGTCACTACTGCTTGTGACCATTATGGTTGGCACCTTTTCCAATGCCCATGGTGGGGCATGTTATGTGGACACTTCGATATTTGCAGGACTACACATACCCAGGGCTAGTGCAGTAGACAGAACTTCACTTGTTTGCCATACTATGAGCCTATTCTGTTAGCGTTTGGGTTCCTTATTTATTTTCTTATGCCATGTCTGTGTTCCATACCGTAATGTATATGTTTTATGCTACTATTTACATGTATATTGTGGGAATTTGCGTGGCAGGGGATGCAGGTCATTTTCCATTTTACGATTGTTGCAGGGACACCATTGTCCAATCAGGGTCTGTCCATGGCACTTTGGGACAGCAAGTAACCCTGGTGACCATGCCCATGTCGCTGCTGGGGTTTCCACCTTTTCCATTTTCCGATCTGGGATATTTCCGGGACTCACATCTGCCTTTACAGGCCGACACATACAAACGGTCACTATATAGCATAGAAATTCACTTGTTTGCCTAAATAATTTGCTTATTATTGTGGCAATTTCCTTGCTTATTCTGTTTATAGTGTCATTTCGGTATTTCTGTTATAGAAATAACCAATTCATGCTACCATTACATTACATACGGGATATCATTGTGTCCTACATTCGTAGCACATCAGCCATTTCTAATACGTTTTTGGGACACAACTGTCCATGGAGAGACTGCCCCAAACACAGTGGGACAGGTGGTGACCTTAGTCGCTGCTCCTATGTCGGTGCGGCGTGCTGACATGCGGCTGTACACCTTCTCTGAGTGTAAACACTGACAGTACATTGCGGGACGGCGGCGGTCTTATCGTATCCTTTGCTCCTTGATCGGGTACACTTATGCCTTGGTGGCTTCTATTTGCTTCTCCGTTGATTTGGAACGGGGACTATGTTGCGTACTGTCCGTGCGTTTCATTCTGCACGGGACCTGGCTGCTGCCATTACTGTTGTGGGCGGACCGTGGCTGTCAGCACATTAGGTTGCTCACCTCCTGCCGGCTTTGACACGCCTCCAGACGCATCCTACCTGGGCTCGCTCACGTACACTACGCACGTGTCTGTGATTCCGGTGCACTCTCATTAATATGTATATGGCGCTACTGCGCCGGATATT
Source organism: Protopterus annectens (assembly GCF_019279795.1). NCBI lineage: Eukaryota > Metazoa > Chordata > Ceratodontiformes > Protopteridae > Protopterus > Protopterus annectens. The sequence continues at coordinate 428,638,970 of NC_056732.1, read as the reverse complement.
CCATGCACCGCCGGCGCAGGCCTTACGCCGGCCTTGCGCCGAGCTTCATGAATCCTGGGGACTGTGAAAAGTTCTGAAAGTCAAGACCTTACTCGTTGTTATAGAAGAAAAATAATTCTTACCCTATGAGAAAAGTGTTTAAGAAAATCATACCAGAAAAATCTGAGTTTTTTTTCCAGTGCTTTCCTAAAAATCTACATCTGTTGATCTCCACTAATGTTTTTCTTGGGCTTCTGATTTTGAGTCAGAAAAGCATGTGATAGCAATATAAAAGTATTACTGGTGTATAATTGCTCAGTGCCAAAAGCAGTTGTTTGGAGGTAACATTCTGAAATGTACACAGTGAAAGGGATTGTGCACATTTTTATGAAAAGTATGGGTTCATTTTAGAATAACTTTACAATTAAAATTTCTTCTGATAAGTTATGTATTACAAGTAAAAAAAAAAATATCTGTGCTGTGGATACCTGAATGCCTAAGTTTGTTTTGCAGAATGTTTTGGTTCCATGAACCTGCTGAGTCGGCCTCCCTTAGTCTCCATTTGTCTACTGTGTGACTCTCTGTAAGATACTTTACCGGTGGACCCTCGTTCCCCCCGAAAAGACACAGTTATAGCTTATTGGCTCACATTATTGGTTTTCAAATTAATAAAATAAAAAAGAATAAATAAAATAGTAGTTTAAGAAAAATATAGCCTGTGAAGTAGTTTGTGCTCTTATAAACTGTTCCATATTTTTACACAGTCTCACTAGATTAGGTCGGTGTAATAAAACCACACCACCTAGCAAACTTTTTTCAGAAATCATGGTTTCAGTTGGAAATGACAAAAGAGCTTTATAACTTAATGGTTTCCAGTATCTTTACCTAATTTTGGGCTGAGTACAATAATGCAAAGCTTACTGGAAGATGAGAGATGGCCTGGAAATTTCTGAGCTATACAAGAGTTGAAGTAATGTTTGTTTCACAGTACTGTTACAAGCTTTTAAAATATATAACAATTACAGAAAGCCCACCCACATGAGTGTTAATGACCTCTATGACGACCGTGCCCTGGCCCAGCAATCAGGGAGCCTCAATCCTCACCACTAACACCAGTGAGGTCGTCTCATAGAAGAGAAAAGGATAATTAATACACGCAGTAAAGTACAATTTCTCTTAAGTGCACACAGAGATCACAGTCAGTTTGGGGCTGGTTGCTCCCTTGCTCACCAAGTCCCCAGTAAGACTCCCCACTGGCACAGCTATAGGGTCCAGGTCTCAGCCTAGCTGGGCAAGCTAAAACCTTCAATACCCTCTCTGTCTGACCAGTGCTTCGTGTCCCTGCCCAAGTAGCTGACACAACACACACACACTTTGAGATAAGTATTTATACAACTTCACAGATACTCCTGGGAAAGGCTGACAGATTCTCCAGCTGTACCCTTACACCCAGACTATACAGTAGTAATTACTGCCACCACCCAACTAATAATATCAGCTACTAAAAGGCCCTTAAAAGGGTGTCTAATTATTACTATGCAATATCACTATCCAATGGTAATGTAACTATACAGTCTAAGGATTTTTAGAGTGGTCTATTACAATAAACGCTATAAATATGCAATGTTCTCTAGAGCTTATCTCTGCAGAAACCAGCCACAGGTAGAAGGTTTTTAAAAATATTTAATAATAAGTAATTAGAACACAAAACAAAACTACTATACCACAGAGATATCTGAGAGTTTAGAGATCACACAGAAACTTAAAATAATACAGTAGGACAGGTCTGATTTCAAAGAAAAATACCTAATTAATCTTTACTAGCTATAACTATTCCTACAAGAAATCACAGTGCTAAAACTTACATGTGAGCACAAGATAGAGTGCTGATAAGTTGGATATCAAGATCAAAATGCTCCCCGGTCTCTTATGAGAAATAGTATTTAAACATTACTAACAAACATGTCTCTAAGGCCCTACCACACATAATTTCTGACACTTAGGTTTTCCCAGTATTCATATTGCATCATCTTAACACCTGATCTACGTTCTCAGGCCACAAACTGCATTATTTAGCAATCTAACACCTCCTCAGAAACTTACAACAATACAAGACATTTCACATGTATATGCTAGCAGAAACCAGAGCAATAAAGCATCTTCCACATCTAAATTCTGGTCATAAACTTTAGCCTTAAAACAATGGACATGAAACCTTTATCCAGCCGCACTGGAACCGATCTTTTCAACTTAAAAAGACACATTTGAAATACTTGGCTTGGTTTTCCTTACAGCAGATGGCAATGTTGCAACAATCTTGAAGTTCACATTTTACAGTGTTTTTTTTACATTTAAAAACACAAGCCTGTATTTTACATTTATTTATGCAGTTGATAGAATTATGTATCAAATTTAATTTGACTAGGCTGGTAGCCTTCGTCCATCTCTCCCGAATCGTCACCCCCCCCTCCCCGAGGAACTCAACCAAGTTTTTCAAGTGCCCCTTGAGAAACATTGCTTGAGAGTGTCAGGTCTATCTGTGTGTACCTCACCCCATTCCCTGTCTTGAGAGCCCATCTGCATTGGCATTGCTACTCCCACTGCGGTGCTCCACTGACATATCATATGCTTGCAAACCCCGACTCCATCTTAGCAACTTGGCATTTTGCTGACTGGCTCTGTTTAACCATGTTAGAGGGTTGTGATCTGTCATTGCAGTGAATTTTCTGCCATACAAATAAGGTTGAAGTTTTTATAGTGCCCACACTATGGCTAGACATTCCTTTTCTGCCACTGCATAGCATTCTTCCCTGGGTTGGAGCCTACGACTGAGATAAACCATTGGGTGCTCTTCTCCCTATGAATAAATCTGGCTAAGTATAGCCCCCACCCCATAGTTTGAAGCATCCACCTGCACAACAAAATCTTTGCTGTAGTCTGGACTGGCTAACACAGGGGGACCTCCCAAAGCTTCCTTAAACTTCTGAAATGCCTGCTCATATGCTGGGGTCCACGCTAGCCTAGCCAGCCTGTTCTTCCTTGTCAGGTCTGTAAGGGGAGCAGGTATGGTACTATAATTGAGAACAAACTTTCTGTAGTACCCTGCCCTCCCTAAGAATGCCCTCACCTGCTTTTTGGTAACAGGTGCAGGCCATGCCTGAATAGCTTCCACTTTAGCAGGTTCTGACCTTATCTTACCACTCCCCACTCTATGCCCTAGGTAGGAGACCTCTGCCATACCCACCTGACATTTGCTCAGCGTAATGGTCAACTCTGCCCTCTGTAGTCTGCCCAGCACCTCCCTGACATGCTGAAGGTGCTCTTGCCAGGAATGGCTATAGATAGCAATATCATTTATGTAAGCAAGGGCAATCCCTCCTGCTCCTGCTAAGATATGATATACCAGCCACTGGAAAGTCACTGGGGCATTCTTCATCCCAAAGGGCACCTTTGTGAACTCATACAAGCCTAAAGGAGTCACAAACGCTGACTTTGATCTAGCACTGGGAGTCAAGGGCACCTGCCAGTAACACTTGGTAAGATAAATGGTTGTAAGATACTTAGCCCCATCCAGCTGTTCTAGGGCCCCATCTGTCCTAGGCATGGGGTAAGCATCCGACTCTGTGTGACTATTTAATTTCCTGTAATCCACATAGAACATGTTGCTGTCATCCTTCTTTGGCACCAACACCACTGGTGAGGCCCAGAGACTGTTGGACTCTTGAATCTCCCCTAGTTCCAACATCTCCTGTACCTCTTCCCTCAGTGTCTGTTTGACTCTCTCTCAGGCACCCTATAAGGAGCCTCCCTGATAGGCCGTTGGGGTCCTGTATCCACCCGGTGCTGCACCAGGTGGGTGTTCCCTGATTTCTGAGTGATCATGCCCCCAAACTCCTGCAACACTACTTGGATTTCTCAAACCTTGGTAGGAGATAGCTGCTGGAACATTGCTACCCCTTCCACCGAGGTGTCACCCCTTCCACCGAGGTGTCACCCCAAGCCTCACTGAGGAGATCAGTCACAAGATCTCTCTCAGATTCCTCCTGTAATCCACTGCAAATGCTCAGCACAAGGGCCTCCCTTTCATGGTAAGGTTTCATCATGTTAACATGGTACAATTTATGCCCATGCCAATTGCCTAGCACTTTCACCATGTAGTTAATATCACTTACCTTTCTTATCACCTTGTATGGTCCCTCCCAAGCTGTCTGCAACTTGTTGTGTCTGACAGAAATGAGAATCATCACCTGCTGCCATACAGCATACTCTCTAGCTCGAGCAATCCTATCATACCACAGCTTTTTCTGTTGTTAGGCTTCTGCCAGGTTCTCTTGGACCAGGCCCATGAGTTCCCAGAGCCTTGTCCTGAAGTTCAGGAGATATGCCATAACAGACCTCTTGTGAGACACACACTCACCTTCCCACTCATCTCACATTAAATCTAGAGGTCCCCTCACCCTATGCCCATACAGCAACTCAAAGGGTGAAAAACCCGAGAATTCCTTGGGAACCTCACTGTAAGCAAACAACAGATGGGGCAAATATTTGTCCCACTCTCTCTTAAACTGATTTGCAAATGCCAGTAGCATTGTAGAGTTTAACCACTGAACAAGACCATCAGTCTGGGGATGGTAGGGGGTGGTCTTCATGAGCTTCACCCCACAGGACTTCCACAGACAAGTCAGCAGGTCTGACATAAAATTGGCACCTCTGTCAGACAGTATTTCCTTTGGAAAACCTACCCTGCTGAAAGTCTCTAACAAAGCATTTGCCACCTTCTCTGCCACAATGGAGGACAAAGCCACTGCCTCAGGGTATCATGTAGCATAATCTACAATCACTAGGATATACTTTTCCCTGTTGAACTTGGGGTACTCAGAGGACCCACAATATCCATAGCTACCTTCTGAAATGGGTCCTCAATCACAGGCAGAGGCATCAAAGGAGCTCTCACCTTGTCTCCTGCCATGCCTACCTTTTGGCACTGCTCACAGGTCCTGCAGTACCCTGTTACATCTCTGGAAATTCTGGGCCAATAGAAGTTTTGCATAATATGCCTCTTTGCACGTTTTATGCACATATAACCTGCAAAGGGAATATCATGGGCTATGGCTAGGAGGGCCAGATGGTAAGCTCTAGGCAGTACCAACTGCTGTACTCTCTCAACTTCACTCTCTCTACAGTAACCCTTTGTTCCAGTATACAGATTCCCCTTTCCCTTGAGAATCAGGTGCTTCCCTAGCTACTTGCCTCAGGCCTTCCAATGTAGGGTCTGAGAGCTGAGCCTTTCTCAAGTCTCTCCTTGAAACCCTTCCCAGCTCCCCCTCCACAGGATGTCTGGCATCCTCTGACAGTGGTGCCTCACTGTCAGCCTGGGTACTACTACTCACCTCTACCTTTGCATTACCCTGTCCAAGGGAACATCAGTACCCACAAGCAGCTGTGGCTTACATTCAGTCTCACTCTACAGTGTAGCTCATTCCCTGAAGTAACCAGCTCAGCAGTCCTGGCTGCAAGTATGTAGTCTGTCTGGGTCTCCCCTAGGCTACCAGACCCACATGCTTGTCTCCTAACCTCACTGCATGTAACCGCATAAGAACATAGTACTGACTCATCCAAATCCTTCCCTCTCAGGACATCTGCAGGATAGTAGTTCCATACCCCTGTTGTCTCAAGACAACCCACTGTTGGCATTTTATCTTTCCCACTTACTGGCTCCCTCACCTTTGGTTCCCCACCTTGCCTCCGTGGACATCTGTATGCCACATGGCCCCTCTGGTTGCATTCTAAACATTTAATCCTAGCTCCTGGATGTGTACCTGGACTAGTGGCTTCACCTGCTACTGGTGGATTCATTTGGGGCAGTCTGTGCTGCCCACCATGGGTTCCTTTAGTCCAATGAGCAGTACTTGGGGTCCCTTTCCTGTGCAGGGCTGCCCTGCTTGCTAGGTATAGGTCACCCTTCTTTCCCAACTCCTCTGAAGTAGCACACTGTTTATCAGCTAACCAGATCCTCATGTCCTCAGGCAAAGTGATAATAAGGGATTGTTCTCTTGCCAAAAGGTCTGCCAGCCCTTCAAAAATGGTGACCTGACATCCACTCACCCAGCTATGAAAATAAGTGCTCAGTTCAACAACATATTCACATACATTTTCATCTGCCTTGCATCTATGCTCACAAAACATTTTCCTATACATTTCTGGTGTTAGCTTAAAACATTCTAATAAATGTCTTTTTAAAGTAGTATAATCAAAATAGTCAGTGTCATGCATTTTTGCTAAAGAAGTTACAGCTTTACCATGGAGTAATGGGGTCAGGAACTGTACCCAGAGCCTTTGGTCAACTTCATACTGTTTACATATCCACTCAAACATATGCATGAAGCTATCAAAATCATCCCCCTCTTTAAACTGTGAAAGAAATTTACTGACCTTTTGTGTTTTTGGGGTCCGGTTACTCCCTTTCCCATTACCTCCATGACTCTGATGAAGAGTCAGCATTTCCCTCTCATGCTTTCTCTGTCATTCCTGTTCTTCAGCTTCTAGACTCCTCATTTTCTGGGCTGCTTCTAGTTCCATATGCCTGGCCTCCAACTCAAATGTCTTTAGGTCTAGCTGGATTTTTAAGTCCACTACAGAAAGGTTGAGCTGTCTGTTCTCCGAGGATATTGTATCTCCACTGTCAGTCTGATTGTCCTCCAGGCTGCTGTTTTCTGATGCAGCTGTAACCAAGGCTGCATTCAGGTCTGCTTTAGTCAGGTTTCCATGCACCAGCCCCCTAGCCTGGCACATCTCCACCAGCTGGCTCCTTGTCAGCTTTCCATACTCTTCTACTGACATGCTGCCTGCTCGACCTGACTAACACTAAGCTAACAAAAGAAATAAAACAATTGTGATCTGAACTCTGAGTATATACTGCATGGCTGTTTTAGAGTACAAAACACTTTCAGAGATCACTGTACAAAAGCTACAGGAATCCGCTCTACCCACACCACTACAAGCCAGTTAGTATGTGAAGTAGATCCCACCACTGCCAAACGCTTGTGATGACCGTGCCCTGGCCCAGCAATCAAGGAGCCTCAATCCTCACCACTAACATCAGGGAGGTAATCTCATAGAAGAGAAATGGATAATTAATACACACAGTAAAGTACAATTTCCCATAAGTGCACACAGAGATCACAGTCATTCTGGGGCTGGTTGCTCCCTTGCTCACCAGGTCCCCAATAAGGCTCCTCACTGGTACAGCTATAGGGTCCAGGTCTCAGCCTAGCTGGGCAAGCTAAAACCTCCAGTACCCTCTCTGTCCAACCAGTGCTTCGTGTCTCTGCTCAAGTAGCTGACACAACACACATACACTTTGAGATAAGTATTTATACAACTTCACAGACACTCCTGGGAAAGGCTGACACAGATTCTCCAGCTCTGCCCCTTTACCCATATTATACAGTAGTAATTACTGCCACCACTCAACTAATAATATCAGCTACTAAAAGGTCCTTAAAAGGGTGTCAAATTATGACTGTGCAATATCATTATCTAATGGTAATGTGACTATACAGTCTAAGGCTTATTAGAGTGGCCTATTACAATACACTCTATAAATATGCAATGTACTTTAGAGATTATTTCTACACAAACCAGCCACAGGTAGAAGGTTTTAAAAATATTTAATAATAAATAATTAAAACACAGGACAAAACTACTACACCACAGAGATATCTAAGACTTCAGAGATCACACAGAAACTTAAAATAATACAGTAGGACAGGTCTGTTTTCAAAGAAAAATACCTAATTAATCTTTACTAGCTTTAACTATTCCTACAAGAAATCACAGTGATAAAACTTACATGTGAGCACAAGGCAGAGTGCTGATAAGTTGGATATCAAGATCAAAATGCTCCCTCGTCTCTTATGAGAAATAGTATTTAAACATTACTAACAAATATAAATATAAACAAATAACTAAGGCCCTCCCAAAATTACATCATTTTTGACACTTAGGTTTTCCCAGTATTCATAATTCATATTGCATCATCTTAACACTTGGTCTGAGTTCTCAGGCCACAAACTGCATTATTTAGCAATCTATCACCTCCTCAGAAACTTACAACAATACAAGACATTTCACATGTATATGCTAGCAGAAACCAGAGCAATAAAGCAACTTCCACATCTAAATTCTGGTTATAAACTTTAGCCTTAAAACAATGGACATGAAACTTTCATCTAGCTATACTGGAACCAACTTGTAAAACATTAATAAGATCTTTTCAACTTAAAAAGACACACTTGAAATACTTGGCTTGGTTTTCCTTATAGCAGATGGCAATGTTGCAGCAGTCTTGAAGTTCACATTTTACAGTGTTTTCATACATTTAAAAACACAAGCCTGTATTTTACATTTATTTATGCAGTTGATAGAATTATGTATCAAATTCTATTTGACTAGGCTGGCAGCCTTCGCGCATCTCTCCTCAGTCATCACAGCCTCAAATAATTTCTGCAAATAACTGGGTATCCCAGTGTCTTTCTTTCTTCTGTGGATAGCATTGGTAGCCACATTTCTCTAAAAAAATAAATAAATAATGGTCAGTGTCTCCACTGTTAGTACGTCCTTGTGCACTATAGATACCCTCATAGGATATATAACATTATAATGTTATTTCATCTATTTTGTTTTAGTTAAAAGAAGTCTGCCCCATGCTGTCCATTAAACCATTAATTGCATCCTTAGACATCTTTTAAACTGGCAGCCAAATGCTTTTGCAAAACAATACCTTTAGTCTAATGAAAATGTTGCAGTATTGGCTAATGCTGTGTATCTAATTGTATAGCCTGTCTTACTTGCTGTAATACTTCTTGATTTTTAGATGGTTAACTTATTGCTAAGCTCCAAGACTTTAGTGCGACTTTGACGTTGCCAGTGACACCGACTTTCTTATTTCTGCAGAGGTTTTTAATCGCTTTCCGTACATATAGTTTAAAGTATTCTCAGACAGCACCAAGGCCAGAGAAGTCACTTTCATTTGACAGTGATCTTCAATGTGACAAGGATCACGTCATTCAATCAGCACCCAGCTGCCGTATCTCACTAATAGAAAATTTCTTATAAACCCAAAAGGATCATACCTGATATCTGAATAATGTAAAACAAAACTGTGCAGTGATTCCACATCTTAACCATTCTTTCATTCTTTGACACATTTTTCATTTTATGTGATCATTTGAAACTGCTTTACCAAAGCAGGTTGAAAGGCTGACCAGAGGAGTGGGATCTCTCACTGACCTTTCATAAAATTTAGAATTTTAATTGAGTCACACATTTTCAAGCACCTTTAAAAAACTATTTATGGTCAAGAATAAGTAAGAACATAATGGATAAAATGCAGAGAAGTACACCCTTTAGCAACAGCATTTGTACTAGAAATGCAGGAAAAGGAATCAGAACTAGCAGCACAGTTTGTAAGCCAATCTCCAAACAATTAAACTACCATGATTATTGCACATGGCTATGGTCCGAAATAAAATATTGTACAGAATGCATGAAACACAGTTACAGAAAGGCACATACAGAATCTTAGTGCCTTAGATCTTGAACTAAGCATGCAGATTACTCAACAACAACAAGTTGTATCTTTAAAACATCTGCAGTGCATGTGTCTGTATGTGTGCGCATGGGAGGGGGAGAGAAGGAGAAGGCAACTAAGCAAGTTCAAATACTATTTCAATTGTGTATTCTGCACAACATATTGCAGACAAACTATACATTGATAAAACTGTCTCCTATAATGTTGTACCAAATAATAATAACAATAAACAACAGTTGTGGTGTAGGTTGTGCAATATTTCCCTATATGATCACTCAGACATTACCATCATGGTTTAAATTGAGCATTGCTAATGAAATACCACACAGCTCATGTCACAACTATTGTTAATTGTTTAAGTAATGCATCAGATTACTTCTTTATGTATTCATTCATTATTTATTTGTTTTCAGTAATAACTGACTTGCTCTCCATGGTGGGGTGGATTGGAATTTCCTAGGCCTATTATGGTTTGTTGTAAGAAATAGGGGAAAAGACACCTTCTGTGATTGATGTCTGCATTACACTAGCACTTACTAACAGATAACTATACTGGATTGCTTAGTGTGTCTGAAGTTCTAAATAGGAATAATTCAGTTCTGTGTGATGCAGTACTTTCAACAAGTCAGGGTCATTGGTAAATGTTTGGGGTATACCATGCACTTGGGAAGCTCATGTTCCCTCAGAAGTCAAGCTAAATAAAGATGTAACATATTGTTAATGAAACAAATGCTTCAGTTTTTAGGGTAATAGTAACATATTACAAAGCAGCAAGGATTTTGGGATCATCTGCTTTTGGACCATAAGGATTACTTAAAAGATCCCATCCATATTTGACACTGCAGTTACCAATGACCCTTCTCTGTGACTTATGTTTCTTTTTATCTATCAGCTAACAATGTTTTCAGTTTGCTCACAACTCATTTTCCCCACCACTCCCAATGTTTTGATGTGCATATGGTATGTCATTACTACACAGTTTGAAGGAATACAACACTTGGTTCCATTTTTCATCTCTTGGCAAATATTACTTCTCTTGATGGAAAAACCGCAAACATTCCATGTTATATAATATATTGCAGGGTTCCCAGTCAATAAGAAGAAGAAACAAAAATTAAGCAATGGTTATTAGCAAGTGTAATATATATATACATACATATATATATATATATATATATATATATATATATATATATATATATATATATATATATATATATATATATATATATATATATATATATATATATAGTGTGTGTGTGTGTGTGGGTGGGTGTATCTATCTATCTATACATATATATATATATATATATATATATGTCAAAAAACTAATAGTCAAAATACTGAAACTCAAAATATTGAAAAAGAAAACCTATTGTACTGTAACTCTGTACTCCAAATTAATGGAGGTGGTGTAAAATGTGCATTGAATTAGGCCTGACACAAATACAGTTGTATCCTAAGATAACATTGTTGTTCATTATTAAGTAGTTTGTGACAAGTGATAAGATTGGTGAGAGGATTTATATAATATACCAGTCATTTCTTGGGAGTACACCACGTAAGTTTCTGTCTTTGTTTAAAGTTTGTAATGTCCTTTAATAGCATCTGTGTTTGCTCACCTGCTAATCACCAGAAACAGATAGGAGCTTAGGAATGCTAATACAAGTTAATTATATTTAAATTAATGAAAGACTGGAATACAGTGTGTCACTGTGCTTTACAGAGATAGTAATGAGAATGTGTCCTGGGCTGCTAAGCCAGTGATTCATTTCTATAAGTGACCCACGTGTGACCGTTCAAAGCCTATACCAAGGGAAGCAACACATGAGGCTAGGGTGCATTTTCTCCATTGGGTAGTGAATCAGATTTGTGTGCAGGTTTTTACTTTATCCTGTTTCCCAACAGTGATATGTCCCATTAGACCAGCTTCCCAGTTGTCAGCTGACCTACTTGGAACAGAGGAGCAGATATGTGGACCATAGACCCATTCCCTCACTTACAATGGACATAAGTGGGGAGGATTCAGATGCCATCAGTGCCCAAGAGGGCAACACAGTCATATTATACCTTAGAAGTTGTAAAATAAACAATTGGTGTGATCCTTATTAAGATCATGAGAAGGTCTATACCAGACAACCAGAAGTTTGTCATAGTCAATGTAATATAATATATTGTTTGGACATGAAAATGAGGAATAGTATAAAAATGTGATACAGGAATGGAGATTAAAAAGCTATGGTATGGTAAGGTGAATATATGCAACAAATAATAAGTACATTATTGAAGCACAATGTTGTAACTACCTAGGATTGCTAAAATACTGAACAGTCCCCCGTACAATTAATCTGAACTATGACAGCATTCATGGAGAAGTCCATGAAGACCTCTTTTTTTCCAGATAACATACATGTGCCATTGTCTTAATATACAGGAAGTAATTTTTGTTACTATTATAAAAATGCATGCAAACAGACGACCCAAAATGGAGGGAAAGAGCAAATTTTCAAAGTATGTAATTTTTCACAGAATACATTTAAAGGATTGTGTCATATTTTATTGTAGAGTGGTATAAAGTTTTTAAATTCTAAATTTCCACAGGAATAACTGCCAAAACCTGCCTAATGTTCGAGAAGCGTCTGCAAATGTAAACAGCTTTGTGCTGCTGCAAAGGGACTGACAGGTGTTATGTGTTTGATAATTGAATAAAACAGTTTGAGACGTCAAAAATTCTGAATAAAGGTAATCAGCAGAAATGTTTTTTGACAAGGATGTATTTCTCTTGTACATAGTAATAAATTAATGTGCTGACAGATTTTGGTACATGTCAGTAAAATAGCAGTTTATCTGTGGTAGAATAAGAACATGGTATATAATAGCTGGATATTAAACTGCTGTTGTTAATCTGTTGGTTATAAAAATAATTACATGCATGTAACACATATAGAATTCAGTCAGAAGTGTGAATTAATAAATGAAGTGTAAATGTCCTAAAAAAATGTGAAGATAGCTTATACATGCATTACTTTATTAGAAGTAATGGATGAGGCTACACTGAAGATACACCACAACTGTCCCTAATATAGTTCCTCAGACATTATTATAATGCTGATGAGATTTGATTCACTCTGGAGAATACATGCAGGGTTTTTGTGATAATCCAGTAGCGAATAACATTCAGCCACAGGACAGTATCCAGGAGAGAACATCCCTATACTTCCCGGGATTAGAGAAATAGTGAAATTACCCTTTGCATGGACTGAATAAAATGATGAAAGTTATCATGTCATACAACTCCTAGAGCTTTAACAACACTCATGTTTCTGCTGTTGTAACAGACTCTAACAAATGCTAACCTACTTGGAAAAAATAAGGATCATTGTCAAACAGAAAGTACCAGAGAAATGGATAGCAGCAAAACTGCACCATTAATTTAAATTCCCACACAATAAAATCAGGGCCACAGTCAGATTCAAGCTAAAATATACCACCTTAATGGATAAGTTGGCGATGGCTGTGTAGTCCACAATATGTCACCGAAAAGGTGTAAAACTGTGTTAGCATAATGTCGGGGATGCTGCGGATGCTGGGGGATGGGGGGATGAGGTGGCAACATCAGCTTACCTATACTGTTTGAAAGGAGACAATTTAGCTTATTGCATTAGTGACAACTGCAAGAATGTATTTCCCCTAGAAATGAGCCTGGCCATGTTACTCTGAGGTACACAGTTTGGTCAGGAGACTCAGCATATGTGGTAGCCCATATGTCCATCCTGAAGGCAGCACTTGTGGAGAGAAAATATCAGTTGAGGAAAAGGTTAGGGTGTCTGTAGGATCAACAAACTGGCTTGCTGCCTACCACTTGACTGTTGCTTCCAAGGGTAATAAATAGACTGATTAGGATCTCTGGTTAGGGAGTGAATGGGCTATTTGGTTGCAGGAGGTGGGAGCCATTGGCCTGATCATGCAAAAATGAATGAATGAACTGACTTTTCTGTGGTGTGTAGGGAGGAATAAGGGCCATTACTCCATATCCATCTTAATCATCAGTTCCTGACATTTCGAATATTAGGACTACATTTTTTTCATTATTTCCATCTTTCAGTCCGTACATGTTCATATACTATAGTATTTTGTGCCCTCTCAAATAGTGTTGCCTCCTAATAATTTATTTCAATTTTTGTATAAACTTTTAAACAATATTCATATAGACTTTAGCCTAGAACAACTGCCTAGTCAATTAATTTCCAGGTCATTTGAGAAAGCTGCAGTACTGAATAATCATCATTTTGTTTGCCCCACCATAGAAAAGTATTACCTTCTGGCATGCTTACCATATTTCTACATTTTTCTCTGATTTTTATTTTATAATCCCTTTTGGAAGGTTTCTTTAATCATTTTGCATTCATATTGTAAAATATAATTTTTTTGCATCATCCTTGAACTGTTAAAGTCATACAATTCGCCTTTTTGCCTTTATGTATCCTTTGATAAAAATGTGTACATTCTTATTGGTCCCTGCCTAAATTTAGCACTGTCATGTTTATATCTTTGTGATGATGAAGCCTACAGAATGGCACAAAGCACCCTAGAATGGCTTGTACTACCTATCTGTAGGTTCATAGATTATGCTGTTACTTTCAAGGTCAATAACTACAAATGAAGCAGAATGCCTAATAATCATCATATAATTATTGTGGAATAAGCTCTATGATTATGATAACATTTTAATAACAGAAACACCTGAAACTGTGCAAATGAACAATTAGTTTGTTTCATTATATCTACAACCCCAGTGTCTGTAACAACGTTTAATTAGGAAGCACCTCTTGTCTGTCATTATTTATCTGCCTGCATAACTCAGGTGAAGAGAAATGTAAGGTTAATTCATTTCAATGTCTTTGTGTCAAGATAACATACAGAGAAAATAATTTCCTTCTAAAACGTCCCTATATATTGAGCCTTGCAAAACAGAACATCTTCTGACTTGCTTATTTGTTTAGAATAATGACTTTCAATTTGGTTCTGATATTTTTTATATACAAATGAGCTTGAAGTGAAATATTTATTCCATAACTGTACTGATATAAATGTTGTTCTTTAAAACAAGAATGCTAACAATTCATTTGAAGTTAGCATATTTATACATATTTATTACAGAACAGAATATTGCAAAACAGATGACGTGTAAAAAATACAGAGTTAATAGTTATACAGAGATATTCAATGCAAGATGCTCCAAAGTAAGAATTATAATGTTATTATCAGAACTATAAAGTCAATGTTTATTCTTACTTTTATGAAATGCCATGTGTTATCAATGAAATTAAGTCACCCAGAATCCACTGTAACTGATATATGGTTAGATGATTATCCGCTACATAAATGGTGTGACATTTTGCCAGTTATATTTCTAGACTTGCCTTAAAGCTATAGATGGCAAAATTGAAAAGAACATTACAACCAAATCTGGGCTGTGTGGCGTCTCAGTGGAAATGTTGTTTCTTATTGATCTACTTCTTCTAATGATCATTCATTAGATTTTATGATTAATTGTGATCCAGCCAACTTTATCAAAAATGTGTCCATAATTTAATTATGAGGCTTTGTCCAGGTCCATTTAAATGTTGGTGATGGTTGTCTTATGCTTAACACTTATGCTTAAAGTTATGAATAATTCATATGAATAATGAGGCATGCTTTATTATTTATAAAGCAGTGCTGGAAAATAAGCAAGAAACAATGGCAAAAAGAATGGGCATTAAAAGGAATGATGCAATTCATATTCCAAAACCTGCATGCTGATTGGCCAGCGTGCCCATTGTAAATCCCACAATATACCAACGGATAAACGTCTGGTCGCCCCAACTTTTTTCAGTTGGTATAAAGTGTCCAAAACCTTTTTTTTTAATAAATAAAAACAAAAAAAGAAAAGAAAAAAAAACGGTGCAACGGAGACTTTTTTTCCCTCTGTTGCTTCCATTTCAAATCATTGATGTACTGGGTATGCTTAGGAACACAAGTCCCATATGCATGCGCAGTACATCAGCACAAGGAAGCAGTATACCATCACCGGCAGAAGAACAGTAATGCGCCGTTATACAAAGGCATAATTTAAGTAAAGTAAGTATTTTTTTCTTAAGTAATGTCATTGTATAATAGCAATAACCAACTCCGTGGTTGTGGTATATTGAAATTTACCCATGGTTGGCTTTATTTAATCACTCGGGCTTTGCCCTCATGATTAAACAACGCCGTTGGTTATTGCTTAAATAACAAACCAATCAAGGGTATTCTAAGACCTGAGTCTGCAATCAGAGGGTCACCCTACCCTTGGAATGTTAATTATTTCCCTGCAACTTCTATCCTGGCAGCATTATTCTGCTTAGAAAAATATATCTGTTACACTGTTCTGCATTTCCTTTATTTTTGGTAAGTATGTTGTTTTTATATAAAATGGTTTCTCTGCCTTAATATTTTAAAGTTGTAGAGTTTTTCCTGTTTCAGATCCAAATTATAAGTTATGTACATATTTAATAATGTCTACACACACACACACACACACACACACACACACACACACACACACACAGTCACATATACACATGTGACCAGGCATTTCAGCCATTTAATTTTACTGCGTACATCTCTGATGAATTGTTCTGATGAAATTAATGAAGACATTACATAAATATTATCAGCAGAAATATATTTTAGGTCATTGCTGCCAGACACATGCAATGAAAAAACAACACAAAATCACAATGGTTTCAGTCTTATTTCCAATAACTTTTTCAGAACATGCTTATACAGGAACAATACCATTTTATATACACAAACCATCACATAAATGCAACAGCTGACAAGACTGCATTAATCACATGACATGAACACCTTACTAAACACAACAAAATAGTTTTATAATTGGGTTGGGGGATGGTATAATGGTTAAGGTGCTTATCTCAAAATCACAAGCTGTAGGGATTGATTCTCACCTTTGAAAGGGAAATTGATTAGGCTTAAAATGGTTACAAAACCAACTAGCCTAGTACTTACCTATGAACAATATAAATATCTTTTACAATACAGTAAACCAAATGTCCTTTGAAACAGTTGATCCTTTATAATATATTTATTGATAAACTGTTCCATATAAAACTGGAGTTTTGTCTGGAGCTAATAACAACTGCCACATTACCTCTTCCAAAATTACAAGATTATTCTTAAAATCCCTCCAATCCCACATCTGTCTTCAAGTAGTCAACTATAAAAAAGACAAAGTTTCTAAAACTTTACAACTATTAAAAGTTTTAGCAAGTGCATTAGACAGAATGATCTTTGTTCCTCTTGTGCTTTACCCATGCACAACTTTTCTAAGCTTAAGCGCCTTGCAACATTGATCACTAGATGCGTATTACAAAAGAAACTAGCATTACTGAAAAAAATCTTTATTAGTAAACCTTAGTTTGAGAGCATTTCCAGAATCAATAAACGTGCACGTTACATCCATCATAGTGTGATGAATTAGAACCCCCCCACACATGCCATCTTTTTCTATTTCAGATACACACATACACACACACACACACACACACACACACACACACACACACACACACACTTTCTCTGTAGAAATGTATTTTACTTTTCTTTCTATCTTTTTCTCTGCTTGCTAACCATGGCTTTTTTTAAGAGCCCTGTTGAGCAAGGGTGAAAGAAATGTCAGGTCATTAATAGTTTCAAAGGTTCATATGTGTATACTAGACTTAACACCACTTGGGCCCTTATAAGCCTAGCCGTGCAACCCAAATGTGAGCTACAGATTTGATTTATATTGGTGGAGATTTACTGACTACCTCTGTCCATCACAGATATAGGAGCCAGACCAGGGCTTAAGTTCTGATTTCCTATCCATCTGTCCAAGTTGCACTGAAAAAAGAGATAGGGAGAAACTCTGCTGCACATGGGTTTCCAGAGATCGGGAAGTTTCTGATAAACATATCTGTCTCTCTAACATGTACTATTTATGTCTCAAGCAAAATTTAGCTATTTTAATCTTGTAGTTCTAATGCTGTTTGTTTTGTGGATGTGCAGAAGATTCATCAGAACAGGGTCCAGGGATGTCCTGTATGCCAGACAAAGATCACCTCCCAGAAGTTTGTATGATACTGGGTATAAGAGACAGGGCTTTATGATGATCAGAGTAGGATGTTGTGTATACTCCCTCTATTCTTTTTGTAAGGAACCTTTGTGGACATTGCAGTTGCTGCATGTGATGGGTCAGGTGCGTACTGAAGGGGGCATTATAGTCTATTAATCAACTGATGAGAAATGAGTAGAGTGATGTTATGGCCTTTATGACCTTTATGGACCTGGATGCCATGCCCTTGCTTATAAGTTGAGCAGCATAAAAGGATTTTCCTACTACCTTGGACATATGTTGGTTGAAGGCCAGGTTACTGTCTACATGAGTTCCCAGATGTGTGACTAATGGAACAACTGTTAAGGGTGCTTTATTAATGGCATAGTTACCCAGGGTGGTAGTATAATGCATTTCTTGGTACTGGGTTTTAAGCTATGGCTTTGGCATCAAACATTTGGCTGTATTAGACCTTCCTGAAGGGTATTCTCATCTTGGGGGGGGAATTCAATGACTTCTCCCAGTTTGCAATCATCTGTGGCATACCTCTCAGCCTCTTAGAGCAAGAAATCTGAACAAAGAAAAACATAAAAGAGGACAAAGGCCCAAAAATAGGGGCAGTTTTTAAATATTGCTCTTACAATCTTAGAAAGTTGATGGAATAACAGGTTTTGCATTGGCATGAATTTTCTGAAGGGTATGAAGCCTGAAACTTAAATGTCTGTCATTATTTTCTAACTTCGGTCTTTAATGATTTGTCACTAATTTTCCATAAAACCACAATTTTATGAAAAACAGTCAAGAAGTATGATCTGTGAACCTGGTGAGCCAAAGCCTTTGACACTGGCTTTGACATCCAAGAAATACATGCCACATGCACAGAGACCTTGGGAGTCCACTAGTAGCCAACATCTTTGTGGAGGTAGCTATGTCCATGTTGATAATTTCCATGATAATTCTTTCCATGGCTTTGCAAATATGATTAGCCACGCTCATGGGTCTGTAGTTTCCAGCATCTGTTGAAGATTCTCATTTATGAAGGGGGGTGACAGTTGTAGTCCTCCATTCATGCTTCATATAATAACTCCACTGGTCCTGATAAGTCATATATTAGATTACTCAGGATGTATCCTGGGGTACTATCAAAGCCCATTGTGGCCATGTTTTGGCTTTAATGAGCTCAGCCAGTGCATGTTTCCTAGTTGTAGTTGGAGGGGTTATGTATGAGTGTATTTTAGAAGGGATGGTTTGGGGTTGGGGGGGTAAAGTTGGAATTGACTTTATCTGCTAACGGGTTGGCTATATCAACAGGCTCAGTGAGTGTGGCCCATTAACCACCAGTCAGCTGCCCTTGAGGTTTCTGACATAGCTGACAAAGCCCAATAGATGTATTGTATAAAATGCTTTATCCAGATCTAGGTACGTAGTATGCACCATTTTTCCTTCATGCATTGCCTTGGTGACCTTTTCAAAGAAGTCCTCAAACTGCTGAATATGGTGGATTTCTTTGAAAAGGTCACTAAGGCAATGGGTGAGGGAAAATGGTATATACTGCATACCTAGATCTTGTAAAGCATTTGATACAATAGGCCTTATGGTTATCACCTGGGAGGCTATCTTAACTTCAACGTGGGCTTTGCTTGGCCTAATTAGCCCTCTTAGTTGCCTGTTTACTTTGATGAGAGAGTTTCTGTTTTTATGGGAATTACCTTTCCTGACTTTTGCTAATTTTTTTTTCTCTTTTGTTGTACATTCTGTTTAATTTAGGAAGCCACCAGGGTGGTTTGTTTCTAGAGAAAGTCCTGGTATTACTTCTGATAGGTACAGCAGTCTCTATACAGCAATTGACATGGCTGTAAAGAGTTTCTGAGAGCAATTCTGGATTTGGAGGGGCATTACATTTTGACAGTCTATCACGTAAAAGGTAAATTGTCTTGGAATAGTTCCTAACTGTTACAGTGTTAATGGGATTACAGAGTTGATTTTGAAGGTGAAATCTTTCTGTTAGGACCTTACCAGGGAGGATGAAACATTGTGGGGGGTGCAGCATTCTCCCATATTGGTAACCAGAAGGTCCAATATGTTGGAGTCTCTAGTGATTATATTCTCATTGTCCCTATTTAAGCATAATTTGGAAGATTGGATGGGTAACTGGAAATTCATCCTGGGGGTTCTACCTGTGTGCCTCTTGGACAGGGGTAATAGGTGCTGATTTTAGTGTCTGCTTGAAGCAGACACCCTTGTGATCATGGGTTAAACATGGCTAGGATTGTAAGGGCCCTGGGGTCATTAGCCTAGTAACCTCTTATGATCCTATAATGCTGTTCATTCAAGGGTGTTTGTATTTACAAAGTGCAGGAGTATCTGTACTTGTAGATTTGAGGCAGTGTAGGATTCCCAGTCTATAGATGGGTAATTAAAGTCTTCCATGAGTAGGATGTTAGGTTGGATGGTAAGTGTCTTCAGTAGATCCAAATATGCATTATGAGCTTTTTGTGACATGAAGGGAGACCTATAGCTGGTTAGGATATGGTACAGCATTTTGTCTATGGTGATCTGCATGTGGTGGAACTACAACATCATCCTGTTTGACCCCCTAGAGGTGTGCTTGTTACTGATGTATATTGAGACACCTCCATTTTTAGCCCTTGTCTGTGCAGTTACTGGTCTAAAAGTGTGGAAGGCATTGAAGCCTTGCACTGCCAGAGTACCCTCTGCCTCTTTAAATTATGTCTCAGTAACCGTACATGTCTATATTCTTGAGTTTGAGTTTAACTACTGTTGCTGCAGTTACATGAATTCATTCTATTATTTTTGTTTATGCATTTATAGATTTATTTTTATTTTAATTCTTCATACCAATTTTCTACTATCACTTAGGGCATATTTACTCATATCAACACATTTGCTAATCAGAAACCTCACAGTCACCTCACCTAGATTTCTCATTACATTTGTTGTGCAGTTGTTCACTTGGATTACAACTTTTGTTTTCTATTGTAGATGCATCTTTCTATATACTCCAATATACCAGTATTAGGTAATCTGCATGTGTGTGTTTATTGTGAATAGTATGTAGCCATGATCATTTTGTAGAAAATACGTACTTATTATCAAACTGTTTGACTGCAGGGCATTTTATGCTGCCTTGTTTTTCTTGAAATGGTGATATGTCATCTTAGTGAGCACCAGTTCATTTAACAGAGCACATAATAACCTAAAGCTATGGTGAGTTCATAATTCTGCATATGAGAGCATTATGGGAATTAGTGGGGTACTTCTGTAACTGGCCACTCACTTAGTGGAATGGGCCTTATTTTCTCCTTATATTGGTGATACAACTGTGTATAGCTTCAGCAGTTTGGGACTTAGTTTGTTACTACTTGTTTGTGGGTTTTTGTAAGGATTATCACAAAGGATACCATTTTTTTCATTCGCTTGTGTCATTCTAATTGTTCAACATGTAACTGAAATGTTTATGTTTCTCTATGAGGACTCAGCACAGTATAATCTGACATTATGAGAGATATTATAGGTTCATAGGTGTGTACCAGGCTAATGGCCCTGGAGCCTATAGAAGCATAGCCCATAGGATTACCCTGGCATCGTGCCACCCAACCTTAGTTTCCAGTGCCTCTGTCTAGTATAGCCACTGGAGTGATCCACGGGGTGAATTTTCTATTTCCCATCCACTCATTAAGTTTTTTCTTGAAGAGGGCCAGTGAGCTGCTCTGCTTGACATGTATGAGAAATCTATTCCATAGCGTGGGCAGTCTCTGGGTTATGAACCTGTCCCTCCAGCATGTTCTGTTGATTGTGGTAATGAGGTTGAGGTCTCTCATTAGACAGCTGTCACTTTTCTCATCTCTTTTACTTTGTCCTTTGAGAGTGTCCACATTCAGATGATTTTGTTGCCTACTACTTAATTGAAAGTAAGATAAATATATTTAAATTTAACTTTTAAAGGCTACATTAAATTACTAACTAGGCTTATCTGTCGAGCCAACAGGAATTAAGAGACACGGGAAAATGGCTCTTGCAGGTACGTTGTATTTATGTTCTTTTTTTTTCCAAACAATCTTTATTGCATTTTAATATAAGACAACAGACAAAACCAAAATAACTAGAAGTTGATAAGATATATGTATACATAAGCAATGTGATAACACAATACTACATCTACAAAAGGATAGCAAATCTGATTGATAACCAAAGTGAAATAGGGAAGAAAAAAAAAACACAACTATATACATAGTGCCATGGAACTCAGAATGTTCAGATATGGATCATAAAGCTGCTTATCTATAAGTTAGAAAGGGAAAGGAAGAATATAAGCTTGTTCTAAAAAAAGAAAAAAAAAATCCTTATTATTTTAATATGGCTCAGTCAGCTCATATCTAGTAGTGAAAAGATAAGGTTCCATAGGTGCTTAAATTCCAATTTTTACGAGGGCTGACAATTATTAATTTTTGAGAAGTTATGTACGTAACTGCCATCTTTCTGAAACCCTCCCAAGATAATTTGGAGCGGTCTATCCAATGTTTAGTGATATAGAATTTAATCAAAAGGCATATAATAATCAGGCTTTTACGTCTAAGGGGTGGCATATTAATCCTGGTAATATGGAGTAGAGCCACTTCCCAAGATAGTGTTGACTTGTGATAACCCATTTTATCTAGCCTGACCTTAAGGGAACACCATAAATTATGAGCATATTTGTAGTACCAAAGTATATGTATAATATCTGCATGTGGGTGTGAGCAACAAGGGCATGAGGTGGAGATAGAGGCATTGAATTTATTTAGGTGGGTTGGGGTAAGGTATAGATTATTTATAATCATAAATTGGGTATAGGTAAATTTCTTGAAGGGGGAGTATTTAAGCGTAAGAGTTATCGATTCTTTCTTCTGTTGCAGAGATATATTGGATCCTTGTCTATTCCAATATTCAGCAAAGGTAACTTCATCTCCATAAAGGTATGAGGAGAATGCTTTATACGATATGGAGAGCATGTGTTTCTTGATATTTAAGTTTAAAAGCAATGGGATGACTTTATTGATCTCAGGTTCTGATTTGTATTGATTTATAGGAAGGGATGAAAAAAGATCTCTTAATTGCCTCAGAATGATAATATAAGCTTTAGACAGCGATAAAGTTCCTCTAAGCTCATTTAAGGAGAGATGTTGAAATTTGTGTATATCCCATATCGTGCAATTTTTAATCATAGGAAATTTGTTTAGGTTCAGCATTTGGCCTCCCATTGTAATATTAGGATTGAGATGAATAGGCTGTAATAATGATAAGGCATTAGATAAGCCCACCAAGTTGAAAAGTTCCTGAAAGTCCTCAATTAGGTCTTTAAGAACTTTATGAATTTTCATTGTCTTAATTGAAACTCTCGTAAGGAAAGGCAAAGATTTGGGATTGATGTTTTTATTAATAGCATATTTATGCCATATCTTAGTCCAAATAGGGGACCATGACATGGGTTCAGTGGCATAGTTGGCTATGCTAAGAATTCTATTGGCTCGAATAATTCTATAGTATAAAATGAAATTTGGTAAGGCCATACCTCCTTTCAGCTTGGGAGCTGTGAGTTTGCAGTAAGACATCCTGACTGATTTTGGGTACCAAATGAATTTTCCAATCTCTTTCTGGATTTTCTTGATAAAAGTAATTGTGACTGGGGATAAGGAGGAATTATATTGATAGAGAATTTTTGGAAGTATATTCATTTTGACGATGGCGATTTTGGAAAGTGTAGAGAGTTTCAACAACTGCCAACGTTTCATATCTTGTGTGACAGAGTTCCAAACCTTCACTAGGTTGGCTTGCATAATAGAGGAATATGAATCTTCATAGGTAACTCCTAGGTAGTTGAAAGAGTGAGAGGTACGGAAAGGCAAGACTGGAAAGAGATGTGGTTTGTGAGCTCCAGGGTTAATTTGGAAGATATGAGATTTATTGGTATTAATTTTATAGTCAGAAATCGCTGTAAAGGTATCTATGGAGTTTATTAACTTTACTGCATTGTTAGAAGGATACATGAAATATAAGTTAAGGTCATCAGCAAAGGCAGCAAATTTAATATTGAGATTACATATTCTCGGGATAGCATAGTAGGCTTTCTGTGTAATAAACAAAAGTAGTACCTCTATATATAGGTTGAACAATAGGGGAGACAGAGGGCACCCTTGTCTTGTACCATTGGCTATTTTAATCGGTCTTGAGGATTTTCTATTTATATAAAGGTGTGTGTATGAGCTATTATATAGAATCTTAATTAAATCAATGAATTCAGAGGGGAGTCCGAATTTTAAAAGAGTTAGAAACAGGAAGTCCCAATTGACCCTATCAAAGGCTTTATTCGCGTCAAGTATCAAAACGTAAATAGGGTCTTGGCTCTGCTTGGATAATTGTATCATTGATTCTAGTGTTAGGGTGTTATCCCACGTGTGCCTGTTGCCCATAAATCCAGCTTGCTCTGGGGAGATCAGATCATTTAGCACACTTTTCAATCTAGTTGCCAAAATCGAGGATAGAATTTTAATGTCAACGTTCATAAGTGATATTTGTCAGTAGTTATTAGGATTCGTATTATCCAGTGTAGATTTAGGGATTAGAATAGTTTTTGATAGATTAATGTATGGATCTTTAATACCATTGACAGCAATGGATTTAAACAGGTCTAGTAAGATAGGGGCCAAAGTGACTTTATGTGACTTATAAAACTCAGATGGGAAACCATCGGGGCCCGGGGCCTTCCCTGTCTTCAGTTTATCAATAGACTCTATGATTTCTTTAATATTAAACTGGGCTACGAGTTGATCTTTCTGCAGGTCAGTAATCTTTGGAAAGTCAATCATATCCAGAAAATTTTCCATCTCCTCTTTGGAGGCCGTGAGACTGGAAGTAGCATAGATATCTGAATATATTTGGTGAAAAAGGTGAAGGATATGTTCATCCGATCTATAGACCTGATTTTCATATTGAATACAAGAAATTCTCGGGGATCTGGGAGTGTTCAAAATAATTCTCGCCAACGCCTTGGAGGGAGTTTGAATATATTCTGAGAATCTCGCTATATATCTAAATTCCCAAAAGGACAGATTAGATTGATGATATTCAAATAGTTCTTTTTGTTTATTAATTAGTTCTTTTTCTATGGTCTTAGAGTATCCATCTAGCAGTTTTTTGTCTAAACTATCAATTTCAGCCTGTAAGTCCCCTAATTTTTTATTACGCTGTTTCTTAAGAAAGCTCGCTTTCTTAATGAAAATACCTTGAAGCACGGCTTTAGTTGCAGCCCATCTAATATCAAAGGAGATAAGTTCATCTTGTTTATTACCATACAGATCTTTAAGAGTCATTTTAACTTCATTACCCAGAGATCTATCATTTAAAAGATTACAGTTTAGAGACCAGTTAAGAGTTGTAGAGGTATTTAGTTGAGTTAAACTAACTTCTAAAGTTGTCCTTGAGTGATCTGACAGGAAGCGGGGCTCAACCGCATACTTAACTTTCCTATTTTTCAAGCCCTCTGAGATCAAAAAATAGTCAATTCGGGACCACGAGTGATGGCATTTAGAAAAATAAGTAAAGAGATTATGGCTATCCTCTAAAACAGTGGAACTGGATGCAATTGGGTCCCACAAACCAAAGTCATCAATCATGTCAGATAAAACTTTACAAGTCATGGTATTGCTATGAATATCTCTCCCTTTACGATCCGCCTGTGGGTTAATGACCGTATTCCAGTCTCCTCCAATTATTAGGACGTGGTTCGGGAATTTAAGCAGGAGATTATAGATCTTAATAATAAATTCTGATTGTCCAGAACATGGCCCATAAATATTAAGGAATAATATTGGTTCAATTATTGGCTGAATGTAGCAAGTGAAGTAGCACCATCTCCCCTCTTGGTCATTCCCTTTTGATATCACTTGCATCTGAAAGGATTTTTTGACAATAATAGCCACTCCCTTCGAGTTGTTAACCGAGCCAGAGGAAATAATATCATTAACCCATGCTTTCCTCATATCATTTGTCCAGTCTGCAGTTAGTAGATGTGTCTCTTGCAGAAAGCAAACATTACAATTAGATTTAAGTAAAATATGCATTACCAGTTTTTTCTTGTGACAGTTGTTTAGACCCCGAACATTCCAAGATGACACTGTCAGTATATTGGAATTATTAGCCATATTATTTTTTGATAAATCTTTTAAACATGCTAAGTATAAGTTTACAAATGATTTTATCAAATAGTAGGAAGATAATATGAGCACTGAAACACCATAAAGTTAAGGCAGCAATTAACAAAAGCATGGCACTAAAACCCCTCAATCCTACAACCGTGCATACCCACCTCCCTATAGCAATTGAGAGAATGAATACGTGTGACCTTGTAGTTAGATTAATGAGTAAACAATATATACAATATTTACAAAATCTATACAAGTTCCTAACAAGCCCAAGCTTGGACATCATATCCCTTCTTAAAGTCCTTAAAGCTTCCAGGAGGATATAAACAATTCATGAGCCTAATCAATCTGGCACCGGGCACCAACATGCAGTGTAAAGCTATGTTATTAAATATATATGAGGTGCCCGTAAATAACCCATAAGTGTATGACTTATACAAACCACCAATCAGATATATTAACGGTATAAGGAAAAAGCTCTGTGACTTTTTTACTAGCAAAAAAAAAAAAAAAAAAAAATCAATTACTTAATAGATTCAAACTTTAATATATATATATCCTGCCGGGATTCATGGGATAATTTAAGGTGGAAGTGAGTGATTAACATGGTAAGCGTGATCAACTCACTATCAACAGTTCAAATTATTGGGACCAACATTGTATCTTATTTAATGTGATCAATTCCTATGCTGATCAAGTGAAAAAAGAAAAAACCAACAGCAGCGACATTGACATAGTATATTACGAAACATAATAGGTTCATAGGTTCATAGGTTCATACTAGGCTATCTGCCCGAGGGCATTTACAAGCCTAGCCCATAGTTTTGTGGCTTACGCCACCCCTTTAGTATGGGGAACTATACCCATTATTTTGCTGTGCCTCTGTTGAGCAGTGACACTGAGGTAATCCCTGGGGTATATCTGCGATCTCCCATCCATTGGTCAAGATTTCTCTTGAACAAGGCCAGCGAGGTGCTCTGCCTCACATATACCGGGATTTTATTCCACAGCATAGGGAGTCTTTGGGTGATGAATCTATCCCTCCAGCACGTCCTATTAATAGCCGTGTCGAGGTTTAAGTCTCCGCCCTTGTGGCTCTGACGGATCTAGATTTTTGAGGTGAAGCATATTCATCAAATCTGGGTTTGACATGGCCTTGTATGTTAGGCAAAGGTCACCTCTGAGCAAGCGGTGGCGATTGAATAGAGCTGGAGTTCTTTCAGTCGGGCAGCATAGGACAGATGTTTGAGACCCTTTATCCTTTTGGTGAGGAACTTTGTGGCCTCTCCAGCTGCTGCAAGTGTCGGGTCAGATACATTCCGAATGGGGCATTGTACTCAATCATTGGTCTGATGAGTGATGAGTATAGGGAGACTATGACCTCCCTTGATCTAGATGAGAATCCCTTCATGATAAGGTGGGCAATGTAGAAGGTCTTCCTAACTACTTTAGCTACATGGGTGTCGAATGACAGACTACTATCAACCTGGGTCCCCAGGTCCCTGATAACTTCTTCTGTACTCAGTGGATTGCCACCTATTTGGTAGCTAGGGGTAACCTTGTTTTTCCCGAAGGGTATGACTATGCATTTTTGGCATTTAACTTTAGGCCATGGCTCTGGCACCAGTTATCCGTTTCTGTGAGACCCTTCTGAAGGATATCTGTGTCAGATGTGTTTTCTACTATGGCCCAGTTTGCAGTCATCTGCAAACTTTGTCAGCCATAACCATCCTGTGTTTGCTTGTACTTGGAAAAGTAGATGCCAAACAAGAGTGGGCCCAGGACTGAGCCCTGTGGTACACCACTTGTGACAGGCTTTGAGTCTGACATGGCGCCAGCAACTCTGACCCTGTGGGTTCTGTCACTCAGCCAGTTTGCAACCCATCTTGTGATGTATGGGTTAACATTTAAGCTGATGAGTTTTTCAATGATACCCGAGTGGGGTATTGTATCAAAGGCCTTCGCCAGATCGAGGTAGGCTGTATGGACTGCCTTTCCTCATCAATGGCTTTGGTGACTGTTTCAAAAGTCAACCAAGTTTAGAAGGCATGATCTGCCTTTGACAAAGCCAAACTGGGATGGATCCAAAGTCTGCAAATTCCCTATGTCTTTATTTATGAGGTCCATTATGATCCTCTCCATGGCTTTGCAGATAAGGCTTGTCAAGCTAATGGGCGGTAATTTCCAGGGTCGGTGGAGGCACCGCCTTTGTGAAGTGGGACCACAGTTGCAGTGCGCCACTCCTGGAGTGCGTATCCAGAGGTAAGACTATGATTAAACAGCTGTCCTAGCTGTGGGTTTAATTCCTCGTTGAGTTCGTGGAGCACACAGCCGGGGACACCATCAGGTCCCATGGATGCTGTGTTTTTGCTTTGGAGAGAGCAGTTCTCACTTGGGCGTTGGAGATGTTTGGGGGCTGCAATCGCTTGGTATAGATATCTCTCCTTTTGGGGGAGGGGAGAAGTTTGCACTGAACCTGTCAGCCAGTATGTTGGCAATGTCTGTAGGATCAGTAATCTTCACATCATTTTGAACTAGTTCTGAGCATATCTGGGAGTTTCCTCCCAGGTTTCTAACATAGCTAAAGAAGGCCTTATGATTGTCTTTTGAGTCTTTAGCTATTTTTCTCTCAAAATTTGCTTTGGATGATTTTATGAGAGCTCTTAGTTTTTTACTTATAGTGATCAAGGGTGTCTTACCTTTTAAGGATTTTGCTCTATCTTGTAGTAGCTTCCTCCTTTTGTTGTAGAGTTTGTTTATGGCTGGGGTCCACCAGAGTGGACGCTTGCCTTTGGTACAAAGAGTCTTTGTTTTGCTTGGGATTGCCTTATCCATGCAGTCCTGCAGGTGCTGGTAGAAGGCATTTGTAAGTGATTCAGCGGCTTGAGTACTGTTTTCCGTCGGCTCGGGGGCCTTAAAGGAGACCACACTAGTCTTTAGAAGTGTGAAATCGGCTTTCGAGAAGTTCTTTACTGTGGTCTTTTTTATTTCAGGTGGGGGTGGGATGAGGACCTCCAGCGAGATTAGTTTGTGATCTGATCTCACCAGTGAGGGGTATACTTCCGGTGTTGAACATTGTGCTCCCATGTTCATGATGATGAGATCAAGTATGTTTTCTCCTCTTGTGGGGATGGTGACTAGTTGTTCCATGGCATTTGAGTTTATGAATTCCAGGAACTTTTGGGCTAGGGTGTTTGGGCTTGAGTAGTGTTCCCAGTCTATATTAGGGTAATTGAAGTCACCTAGTATGATGGTGTTTGGTGATACATTTATCCCTCTAGTGTTTTCAGGAAGGCCATGTGAGGTTCCTGAGTTTGTGAGGGTGGCCTGTAACATGCTACAATTTGCAGAGCAGTCTTGCCTATGGTTAATTGCACCTGGATGGTCTCCAATGCATCGTGCGTTGCCACCAGTCTTGAGGTGTGGGTGTCTTTGATGAATATGGATACCCCCCCTCCTTTCTTGGTATTGTCCGGATTTTGGGGCGGAACGCATGATAAGAGGTAAAACCTGATAGTGCTGGGGTGCTCTCAGGAGCCTTGAACCAGGTTTCTGTCACTGCACAGACATCGATGTTCTCCATACTGAGAAGGGCCTCGAGTGCGTGCATTTTGAGATTTAGACTTCTGGCATTGAGCAGCATTACCCTTAGTTTTTTCCTTTTTGTGTTCTAGGGTGGTAGGTTTAGAATTTGAGCCTTGCCTAAAAAGGCACTATGGGGTGGCAAGAGCCTTTGCCAATATCCGGAATCCCAGGGTGACAGGTGCAAGCCGTCCCTTGCGGCAGCGTGGCTTGTCCAGCATGTCATCCCAGGCAGACAGACATTGGATCCCCTTTGAATGACACCAGAGTTTAAGCCAATTGTTAAAGCTGATCATCTTATCTCTGTATTGTGGCATCATTCTTGGTGACGGTAGGATACTGCTCAAGGTCAGGGTCATACCTGCCTGGTCTACATAATCAGAGAGCTCCTCAATGTCTCTTTTCATGTAGTCCAAGGAGGTACGTCTCAGGTCATTTACATCAGCGTGGACAATGACTGAGTCATATTTGTACCTGCTGTTGAGAGACCTGAGTGCTTGCGTTATGTGGCGGATTCTAGCACCCGACAGGCAGCTTACTGTGACCTTCTCCTTACTCAGTCTGGTGAGCGGGGCGTCAGTGTGTCTGACTATGGAGTCACCAATGACTAGTGTGTCTGGCATTGTGTTTGGCCTTAAGGGCTGTGACTGTTTGACACTCTGACTGTGAGGTCTATGTGTTGCAGGTGTTGTGTTCTGAGGTGGTGGTTGTTTGGGTGTCTGCTTTGGTGGCCTCTGCTGTTTTGGTAGATTTTTGATCAGAGCCGCCAAGTATGTCTTTGTGTGTTTATGTGTATGATTTGAGGTTGTGATGGTACTATGTGAGACTGGGTCTATAGTGTGTGTGGTAACCTTCTCCTCCTGACTGGTCTTGCCAGTCCTATGTTGAGAGAGCTCAGCCTCCAGTTTGGCCGTATAGTTGCATCTCTCGCATGTATTTGTGTTTTGTGGGAGGAGGAGAGGGTTGTCTGTGTACATGAGGCAATTGTAACATTGCCTCAATATTCCCAGGTTCACCAGCTGAGCAGGAGAGGACACTAGCAACTGATCCCTCGACATGCTAGAAGGACTAGATAAAAAAACTTTAAAAGAGATTCCGGGGGACGTGAGTGACCGAGAAATGGGGGTTTGCCTTTTTGGGGTGCTATCTATAAGAGTGCCGTATCAAGGTAATAAGTACTGTAGGAGCAAGTGCTAGGTTTAACAGATAGAGAAAAGTCTACTTGGAGTCAAGTAGAGATGATCTTTTTAGGTATTAGAGAAAGTGCTAGTAACAGGGATGCTTAAAGGTAAGATTGAAAAGAATGCACTCTGCAGTATGCACCAGAGAAGTTAGATATGAAAGTAGGTAACTTGAGTTTTACCTGTTTAAAAAGTTAAGGTTTAGTGGAGAGTTACTATTTTTAAAACAGCAAGATGGACTGAAAGGGGTGGTTACTTTTGTATTTTGGTACTATGAAATACTGTAGGATGGCCAATAAATTTAAATAATTGAAGGGGTGGGATTTCAAAAGTGATGGTTTTGTGATTACTCACATAAGCCAGTGAAAGTAGAGAGAAATGAGATATATGGTCAGATTAACATAAGAGGCGGGCAACTAGAAAGACAGTGGTATTTAACAAGACAACTTAAATGGGTGGGAGGGAGGGAAAAATTCTGCCTGACTCAGAACAGAGAGAGCTGTGGTCTCTTTTGAAGTTTTAATATGCTGTTAAACAGAATGCAAGCAAAACACAAGGTAAAGAAAACAAACTACAGTATTCAAAATATAGAAAGGCAATACAGAAATACAAAAATAACAGCAAACTAACCTTTCCTTCACAGCAAAGTGTAGCAGAGTCTGGATGAGCCTTTCTGGTAAAGCTCTGAAATGTTTTAGTTTACTCCTTAAATAGAAATTTTAGTTCCTAGCTCCACCCCTCTGTTAACAAGTGATTAACCTTAAGTGACCTTTTCTGTCTTATGAATGAGTCCTTAATTAATCAGTTCTTATTTCTGCCTGACTCAGAACAGAGAGAGCTGTGGTCTCTTTTGAAGTTTTAATATGCTGTTAAACAGAATGCAAGCAAAACACAAGGTAAAGAAAACAAACTACAGTATTCAAAATATAGAAAGGCAATACAGAAATACAAAAAATAACAGCAAACTAACCTTTCCTTCACAGCAAAGTGTAGCAGAGTCTGGATGAGCCTTTCCGGTAAAGCTCTGAAATGTTTTAGTTTACTCCTTAAATAGAAATTTTAGTTCCTAGCTCCACCCCCTCTGTTAACAAGTGATTAACCTTTAAGTGACCTTTTCTGTCTTATGAATGAGTCCTTAATTAATCAGTTCTTATTTCTGCCTGACTCAGAACAGGCATTCATTACTATGTTTTATGTTTAGTCTGGCCTTTAAGTTCGTCAGTCATGTAGTATAGTCTTTAAGGACAGCTCAGTTCCTCGTAGCACAAGCATGTCTAGGGTTTTTCCTGTATGTGTGCGCCATTAAAAGCAGACTAGGCGTCACCCTTATAGGAGTCGTCCTGTAGACTATCTAACCAAAACAAAGTTCCTATGCATATCTAGGACACGGTCTAATAAAGAACTTGTTTCTTGTATAGTATGCTAGGATTATATTTTAGCATTTAGTAACATTTCAGCTAGACAGCTTTAAGGTGTTAACGCACGACTCGGAAGGGTATCAGGAGCAGGATAATGCTCAGCGGAGCATAATCAGGTGGAAAGCACTTGACGTGTGTAGATCGTTTTATATTTGGCATTAAATTTACGTCTGTTTTATACACCCTTGTGGATTTATTTTGCTGACATAATTTGGAGCTTTGGGAGATCTTGATCACGTGGATTTGTGTTCAACTAGTTGTGTGGTTCCACACGAGACTGTTTCTAGTTCTGGTGTTGCTTTATATAATCAGGTGGAGGGCGCCACGCCAAAACATTTAACAAAAATGTTTTTAGCTTCAGCCGGAGAAGACATTGATACTTTGGATCCCAAGTGAGTGAAGATCAACGTTGAGGGAAACTTCATCTGGAACTGGATTTTCCTTTGTATAAGTTCCGCACAGTAAGGAGCTAGTTTTGGCATCTCCCGAATCTCTACAGGTAAGTCTTGCGAGATTATTAATGATTGGTTATTCCAGATAAACTTTTTATTTTTTTTGTAAGCTAATATAATAGCTTGGACGTCCTGGAAATTTAACATTTTTACATAAATTGGTCTTGGCTGCGCAGATATCTGTTGGCTCCAGAGAGCTCTGTGCGCTCTTTCGATGTGGTACATGTGCACAGGGTCTGTATTCTTACATAGACTCATGAAGATTTGTGTGCAAACCTCAATTAGCTGACTAGGTTCGTACTTCTCGCTCAAACCTCGAATCACCAAATTATTCCTTCTACTTCGTGCCTCTAGGTCGACAATCTTGGCTTGCATGGTACTGATGGTTTTGTCCCTAATTTGGAGAGCTTCTTTAATGGCAAGGATCTCGAACTCATTCGCTTTAGATTTTTCCTCCACTGAGTCTAGTCTGCCAGCAATTTTTTGCATAGAAGTGTCAAATATAGTAAACTTTGCCGATAGTTCTTGTATGGCATTCTGAAGGGGTAGGAGAGCATTTTTTAATTCATCAATGGGTTGCGTGTTATCAGATTTACATCTAGTCGGGTCTTTGGAGAGCTCCGATAAGGTTTTGGAAGATTTTAGCCTTTTCGGGTCTTTCTCTGGAGAAGTGGTAATAGCAGATATTTTGGCTTTTGTGGCTTGTGTGTCCATGCTCTCAGGTTCTCTGGGCATTATGGATATTTCAGACAATAAATTTATTTCTTCAATTTACTCAATATGTGGTTATGCAGGTCAGGCCTCTAGCAACCACGTGGCTGGTAAGAAGTGCGCATCTGCTGCTTATTTAAGTTACCAGGAACCCGCAGGATCGCTGTAAAATCTCCAAATAAGTTCACCAGAGCTGGTTAAAGATTAAACTAGCGAATGAAGCGTAGAGAGCCAGAAATTTCCCAGATTAAGCTATAGAAGTGAAGTTAGGTCCTGGAGCATCAAGGAGAGGGTACCGATCAGATGCCCACCATCTTGGATCTCCCACGTTGTATTTATGTTCTAAAGTTTCATCGCTGAAGAGAAAGAAAAGCAAGAATCACAAAAAGTAATTAGAATAGAATAATTGACATATTATCTGACCATTCTTAATTTTACATTGGGATTTTTGTGCCAGATAACAACTCTGTAATGTGCCTTATGCCTGTGAAATATGACTGCATTCTATTGCTCTTTATTCTACTAATGCAGATTGTAATACCACACTGTTCATTTTATGTGGCCATGGACAATGTAAAAAAGTTATTATTTTTTTAATTCTATTGCGCAGATTGGGTGAAGATAGATGAAGGCTGCCAGCCTAGTCAGATAGAATTTTGGAGATAATTCTGTCATCTGTAAATATTAATGTAAACCACAGGCTTGTTGTCTTAAATGGTAAAAATAGTGTTACATGTGGAATTGGAAAAAAATGTAACAATAGTGCACTCTACTGACCAAGTAAAGCATGTTGTGACCCTTTGATGTTAAAACTCGGAGCCAGTAAGTCTATAGTGAGGCATCCTGTCTATTGTTTTAAGGCCAGAGTTAATGGCCAGAATTTGCAAGCATAAATGTCTTTTATTGCTCTGGTTTCTGCCCAGAGGTGAAGAATGTAAATGTAGTTTCTGTTAACCTGGGAACCCAGGGAAGTGTGAAGAATGAGGTAATGTGAACCAGGAATGTGATTTAAAAAGAAGAGAGAATCAGAGACAATTAAGTTTGTTTGTCTTAACCATCCAACTCACCAGCACTGTCTTGCTCTATATGTAAGTTTATCTTAGACTTGTGTTTTCTCTTAGAAATAGCGAGAAACTAGAAAGATTAAACTAAGTGTTTTTCTGTGATGTCAGAACTGTACTACTGAATTATTTTAAGTATTTCTCTGTGATTTCTGAACTCTTGAATAGCACTGTGTAGTAAAAAAGTGTTGTCTTGTGTTTTGACTATTTGTTATTAAATATTTTTAAACCCTTTTAGCTGTGGCTGTTTTGTAGAGATAATTTAAGCTCTTTAGAGTACTTGCATGCCTTTGGTTAAATGGTAGAAAAGCACTCAAATAGCTTTAGCACTGGGCTATACTACCAACTGGATAATAATATTGCACAGAAAAAATTGGACACCCTTTTAAGGGTCTTTGAGTAACTGATAAATATTAGTGGGTGGTGGAAGCTGGTACTACCATATAGTCTGGGAAAAAGAGGCACAGCAGGAGAACCCGTGTCAGCCTTCCCTAGGAGTGTCTGTGTGGTTGTATAAACTCTTCTCAAAGTGTGTGTGTGTGTGTGTGTGTGCGTGAGCGTGTGTGTGTGTGTGTGTGTGTGTGTGTGTGTGTGTGTGTGTGTGTGTGTGTGTGTGTGTGTCAGCTACATGGGCAGGGACTTGAAGCACTGGTTGGACAGAGAGGGTGCTAGAGGTTTTAGCTTGCCCACTAGGCTGAGATCTGGACCCTATATCTGTGCCAGTGGGGAGTCTTATTGGGGACCTACAGAGCAAGGGAGCGACCAGCCTCACACTGACTGTGATCTCTGTGTGCTCTTAAAGGAAATTGCACTTTACTGTGTGTATTTGTTATCCTTTCCTTCTATATGAGATGACCCTCACTGGTGTTAGTGGTGAGGACTGACTTGATTGCTGGGCCAGGGTACGGGCATCACATATTAATTGTTTGAAAGTGGTGGGATATCCACACCACATATTAATTGGTTGGCAAATACTAATTGGCTTGTAGTGGTGTAGGTAGACTGAATTCCTGTAGCTTGTGTACAGTGAGCTCTGAAGGTGTTTTGTACTCTAAATCAGCCACACAGTGAATACTCAGAGTTCAGATCACAATTGTTTTATTTCTTTTGTTAACTTAGTTAGTCAGGATGAGCAGGCAGCATGTCAGCAGAGGAGTATGGAAAGCTGTCAAGGAGCCAGCTGGCGGAGATATGCCAGGCTAGGGAACTGTTACATGGAAACCTGACTAAGGCAGACTTGATTGCAGCCTTGGTTATAGGTGCATCAGAAAACAGCAACCAGGAGGACAATCAGACTGGCAGTGGAGATGTAATACCCTCAGAAAATGGAGAGCTCAACCTTACTGCAGAGGACTTAAAAATCCATCTGGAGCTAAAGAGACCTGAGTTGGAGGCCAGGTGTTTGGAGATTGAAGCAGCTGAGAAACTGAGGAGTCTACAGGCTGTGGAGAATGAGAAACTGCTACACCTGGAAGCCGAGGAAAAGGAGTGGCAGAGGACGCATGAGAGGGAAATGCTGACTCTTCGCTAGAGTCATGGAGGTAATGTGGAAGGGAGTAACTGGACCCCAGAGACAAAAAAGGTCAGTAAATTTCTTCCACAGTTTAAAGAGGGGGGATAATTTTGATAGTTTCATTCATATGTTGAGAGGGTATGCAAGCAGTATGGCGTTGACTAAAGGCTCTGGGCATGGTTCCTGACCCCCTTACTCCATGGTAAGGCTGTAACTGTTTTGTCAAAAATGTCTGACGCTGCATGTTTTGATTATACTGCTGTTAAAAATCACTTGTTAGAATTGTTTAAGCTAACACCTGAAATGTAAAAAACACACTAAAAACCAGGCAGTAATCAGGACAATGTTTCTACAGCTAACACCTGAAATGTATTGGAAAAAGTTTTGTGAGCATAGACACAAGGCAGATGAAAGTGTGTGTGAATATGTTGCTGAATTGAGCACTTATTTCCATAGGTGGGTGAGTGGATGTCAGGTCACCACTTTTTAGGGGCTGGCAGACCTTTTGGTGAAGGAACAAGCCCTAAGTACTTTGCCTGAGGACATGAGGATCTGGTTAGCTAAGAGACAATGTTCTACTTCAGATGAGTTGGGGAAGAAGGAAGACATATACTTGGCAAGCAGGGCAGCTCAGCACAGGAAAGGGACCCTCAGTACTGCTCATGGGTTTAAAGGAACATATGGTGGGCAGCACAGACTGCCCCAACAGAATCTGCCAGTAGCAGGGGAAGCCAGTAGTCCAGGTACACATCCAGGAACTAGGGTTAAATGTTTTGACTGCAACCAGTGGGGGCCATGTGACATTCAGGTGTCCATGGAGGCAAGGTGGTGTACAAAAGGTAAGGGAGCCAGTAAGTGGGAAAGACAAAAATGCCAATAGTAAGTTGTCTTGAGACAACAAGGGTAAAAAAACTACCATCCTGAAGATGTCCTGATAAGGAAGGATTTAGATGAGGCAGTGCCATGTGTTTGTGTAGTTACATAGCATCAGGGTAGGAGACAAACATGTGGCTCTGGTAGCCTGGGGGAGACCCAGACAGACTGTATACTTGCAGCCAGGACTAGTGTGGTGATTACTTCACAGAAGGAGCTACCTTGTAGCAGTGAGACTGAAGGTGAGCCACAGATGTTGGGGGTACTGATGGTCCCTTGGACAGAGTGACTGCAAAGGTAGAGGTGAGTAGTAGTACCCAGGCTGACAGTGAGGCACCACTGTCAGAGGATGCCTGACTTCCTGTGGAAGGGGAGCTGGGAAGGGTTACAAGGACAGAGTGAGACAGGCTCAGCTCTCACACCCTACATTGCAAGGCCTGAGACAGGTAGCTAGGGAGGCACCTGATTCTCAAGGAAAGGGGGATCTGTATACTGGGACAAAGGGTTATTGTACAGAGAGTGGACCCCTGAGGGAGGGCTAGAAGGTGAGACAGTGCAGCAGTTGGTAGTGCCTAGAGCCTACCATCAGGCACTTCTAGCTATAGCCCATGGAATTGCCTTTGCAGGTCATATGGGCATGAAACGTACAAAGAGGCATATTATGCAGAACTTCTATTGGCCTGGAATTTCCAGAGATGTAACAGGGTACTGCAGGACCTGTGAACATTGCCAAAAGGTAGGCAAGGCAGGAGACAAAGTGCGAGCTCCTTTGATTTATTTATTTATTTTCAGTTTCATTACCGGGGAAGTCCACTGGGCCAGAATGTGCCCATTTTCAGTGGAGGTCCGGGGAGAAAAGCTCCATGAGCAATACAATAATGGTTACATAATGTTAAAGGTAAATACAAGTATAAAAATTAATACAGTAAGGAAATACAAATGCATAAAATGTACATCATAGAACACAGTTAGCAGATAATAGAGAACACAGTTTACAGGTATTTCCATTCAGCACAGCATGATCAACTGTCTGTAAAATAAAGATCCGAGGTTTCTTGTGTTTTTACATTAGAAGGGGGGGGCAGTTTGCATGCAGATGTTTGAATTAAGAAAAGTAAAAACTTGCTGTGCAGACAATAGAAATACTGTGATATTTACAATATTTACATACTTGGAGTCAGGTGAGAGAATTGCTTATTCAGTGACTGTCAGCTTAAGTCTATTTTAGGAGAATAGAAATATTAGTTTGAGGGAAGAGTGGAGCAAGGAGTATGAAGAGGTCATTGGGGAATTCCCTTAAATTTAGGTAGGGTGTAACCAGGAACATTTCTGTTTGGATGACAGGTATGAGAAAAGTTGGGTCTTGAAGGTTTCTGAGTTTGGTATAGTCCTAAGTGAAGGAGGGAGAGAGTTTCATTTCTTGCCTAGAGAGAAAGAAAGTAGAAGCTGGCCAGCAGGACGTTTGCGTTTGTGTATAGAAATTAAATTTTGGTGTTCAGATCTCAGAGATCTGTTTGGGATGTATGGGGGAAGGATGTTTGTTAAGGCTGGGTATTTATCTGGGTAGAATATTAATTTCTGAGCGGTAGTTAGTTGAAGATAGTCTAGGTGGTTCGAGAGATCTAGCCAGTTCAGTGATTGTAGAGTAAGGCAGTGATGAGTAGAGGTTTTGGATTTAGTTGCAAATTTAGAGATCTTATTATAGCAAATTTCAAGTTTTGAGGTGTTGGAAGAAGACAGATTAGTTAGAAGAGGGGCTCCATATAGTAAAGAAGGTAGAAGGTAGGTAGTTGCCAAGGTATGCCTAGAGGAGTTGGAGAGAAAGAGGTTATTCCTACAGAGCATGACTAACCTTTGGTGGGTTTTCTTTATGTTTTGTTGAATGTGGATATCAAATTTAAGGTGTTCATCTATGGTAATGCCAAGAAGTTTTGCAAAAGGGACCACTTCTATAGCAGTGTTGGTTTGGCTTAGGACTTTGAAAGCTTTTTTTGCCATAAGAGAAAGCCCTGGAGGGAGGGAAAAGTAGTATTTTAGATTTATTTGAGTTGAGAGAGAGATGGTTTTGGTGCATCCAGTTCTCAGTGGTAGAAAATGCTATTTGGGTTTTAGTCAGTAGCTCAGGAAGGTTTGAGGCAGCCCAGTCTAAAGTTGAGTCATCGGCGTATTAGATAACTGTTGTGTCAGGGATGACAGTGTGAAGGTTATTAATGAAGATGTTGAAAAGCATGGGTCCGCGGATGGACCCCTGGGGAGCGCCGGTGGGTGTTGGTAAGAAGGAAGAGGTAGAGTTCTTCCATCTGACAGCTTAACATCTGTCTGATAGGAAACTGGGGAACCAGGATAGAGTTATTAGGTGAGAGATTAAGGTTGGCAAGATGAAAGAGAAGGTGTTAGTGGGAAATGGTGTCAAATGCTTTAGAGAGATCTAGGAGTACTGTGGATACTAGTAGTCCAGAATCTCGGGCTTGATTGACTGTTTCTAGGAAGGATAGTAGGGCAGTTATGGTGCTGTGGCCGGGGCGGAAGCCATGCTGGGTGGGTGTTAGGAGTTGATTCTGGGTTAAGAAATGCATAAGTTGGGGGTGGAC
Source organism: Protopterus annectens (assembly GCF_019279795.1). Classification (NCBI taxonomy): domain Eukaryota; kingdom Metazoa; phylum Chordata; order Ceratodontiformes; family Protopteridae; genus Protopterus; species Protopterus annectens. The sequence goes on along the minus strand of NC_056732.1, from coordinate 428,599,676 downwards.
ACATTTTTCTAGAATTTTGGATATTGGAGAGAGTAGGGCAATGGGGCAGAAATTGGAGAAATTGGTGTTTTTGCCTACTTTGTGAAGAGGAAGAATGTAGGCTGAGTGCCAGAGTTTGGGTACATATGACTCTTTTAAGGATCTGTTTATTAGGATACTGATTGGGAGAGCAATACCATCAGCAGCACATTTGAGGAAGGAGGAGGGTATGTTGTCAGGGGCATTGGAGCATGGCTTTAGTTTGAATATGAGCCCTTTTATAGTAATGGTTGAAAGTGATTTGAGCTGGAAATTAAGGGGACAGTTATTAGGGTTGTTGGGTGTTGAAGAATGAGAGTTGTGTGGATTGTTATTTGGGAAAGATTTGGTTAGGTTAGCTATGGATTCTGTAAAGAATGAGTTGAAATGTGAGCTTAGTTCAATGTCAGTTATACTAGGGTCAGGGCAGGAATTATTCCTGGACCCTGGATGGAGAAGGGAATTAACTGATTTCCAGAATTGTTTAGGGTTCTTATTATTGTTGGACTGAAGCTTATTGTAGTAGCTTTTTTGTCCATGGTAATTAGTTTTTTTACACGGTTGCGGAGATGGGTGTATTGGAGCAAGGTAGTAGGCATTTTATTTTTCTGGTAAAGTTTCCAGGAATTGTCCCTGTGGTGCATGATTTGTTTTGTTTCTTTGGACAGCCAAGGAGCAGAATTAGCTTTGACTTGTTTGTTTCTTAGAGGGGCTAGGGAGTTAACAGTATTTAGGAAGACAGCTTTGTCAAGCGGAAGAGTATTTAGGATTTGCCAATTGATTTGTTTAAAAATGTTCAAGAAAGTTGTGGGGTTGAAGTTGCTAAGATTGCGAGTGGGAATGTAATGGTGTTGATATGGGGTGAAGTTAGCTGAGCGATGAATGAAAGCAGGGAGATGGTCACAAAAGGTGTCTGGGATAGTGCCAGAGTGATTTATTTTGTTTGGATGGGAGACTAGGATCCAGTCTATGATGGATCCTGGGGGGTGAATTTTGTTAGGACGCATGGTTGAGAGGATTACTTGGATGAAGTTGTAGAGTTTAATGGATAGGGAGGGAGAAGGCGTGTTGATTTTATTCCAATCAATATTAACGTCGCCTAGAATGTAGGTTTCATACTTTATTTCATTTGAGGCCCAATAAAGAATATTTTCAAGGGTAGAGATGTTGTCGCCTTTGCCTGTGATTGAGGAGCCATTTCAGAGGGTAGCTAAGGATATTGTGGGTCCTCTGAGTACCCCAAGTTCTACAGGGAAAAGTATATCCTAGTGGTAGTGGATTATGCTACACGATACCCTGAGGAGGTGGCTTTGTCCTCCATTGAGGCAGAGAAGGTGGCAAATGCCTTGTTAGAGGTTTTCAGCATGGTAGGTTTCCCAAAAGAAATACTGACTGACAGAGGTGCCAATTTCATGTCAGACCTGCTGGCTTGTCTGTGGAAGTCCTGTGGGGTGAAGGACATGAAGACCAGCCCCTACCATCCCCAGACTAATGGTCTTGTTGAGAGGTTAAACTCTGCAATCAAGTCCATGCTACAGGCATTTGCAGATCAGTTTAAGAGGGAGTGGGACAAATATCTGCCCCATCTGTTGTTTGCATACAGAGAGGTTCCCCAGGAATTCACAGGTTTTTCACCCTTTGAGATGCTGTATGGGCATAGGGTGAGGGGACCTCTAGATTTAATTCTAGATGAGTGGGAAGGTGAGTGTGACTCTTACAAGGAGTCTGTTGTGGCATACATCCTAAACCTCAGTACAAGACTCAGGGAACTCATGGGCTTGGCCCAGGAGAACCTAGAGAAGACCAACAACAGAAAAAGGTGTGGTATGACAGGAATACTCGAGCTAAAGAGTATGCTGTGGGGCAGCAGGTAATGGTTCTCATTCCTGTCAGACACAACAAGCTGCAAGCAGCTTGGGAGGGACCCTACAAGGTGGTAAGAAAGGTAAGTGATGTTTACTACATGGTGAAACTGCTAGGCAGAAGGCAGGGGCACAAATTGTACCATGTAAACATGATGAAACCTTATCATGATAGGGAGGCCCTTGTGCTGAGCATTTGCAGTGGATTGCAGGAGGAGTCTAAGGGAGATCTGGTGACTGATGTCCTTAGTGAGGCTCGGGCTGACACCTCGAAGGAAGGGGTATCAATGTTCCAGTAGCTATCTCCTACCCAGGTTCAAGAAATCCTAGCAGTGTTGCAGGAATTTGGGGACATGTTCACTGGGAAATCAGGGTGCACCCATCTTGGGCAGCCCTAGGTGGATACAGGACCCCAAAGGCCTATTAGGCAGGCCCCTTATAGAGTGCCTGAGAGAGTCAAACAGACTCTGAGGGAGGAGGTACTGGAGATGTTGGAACTAGGGCTAATTCAAGAGTCCTACAGTCCCTGGGCCTCCCCAGTGGTGGTGATGCTGACAAAGAAGGATGGTAGCACCAGGTTCTGTGTGGACTACAGGAAATTAAATAGTCACACAGAGCCAGATGCTTACCCCATGCTTAGGACATATGAGGCCCTAGAGCAGCTGGGTGGGGCTAATTTATCTTACCACCATCGATCTTACTAAGGGTTACTGGCAGGTGCCCTTGACTCCCAGTGCTAGAGAGAAGTCAGCATTTGTGACTGCTTTTGGCTTGTATGAGTTCACAAAGATGCCCTTTGGGATGAAGAATGCTTCAGCAACTTTCCAGAGGCTGGTAGATCATATCCTAGCAGGAGCAGGAGGGTTTGTGCTTACCTAGATGATATTGCCATCTACAGCCATTCCTGGCCAGAGCACCTTCAGCGTGTCAGGGAGGTACTGGGCAGACTACAGAAGGCAGGGTTGACCATTAAGCTGAGCAAATGTCAGATAGATATGACAGATGTCTCCTACCTAGGACATAGAGTGGGGAGTGATAAGATAAGGCCAGAACTTGCCAAAGTATAAGCCATTCAGGCATACCCAGCACCTGTTACTAAAAAGCAGGTGATTGCATTTTTGGGGACATCAGGGTACTACAGAATGTTTGTCCCAGTTATAGTACCATAGCTGCTCCCTTCACAGACCTGACAAGGAAGAACAGGCCAGATAAGATAGTGTGGACCCCAACATGTGCGCAAGCATTCCAGAAGCTTAAAGAAGCTTTGGGAGTACTCCCTGTGTTAGCCAGTCCAGATTACAGTAAAGAATTTGTTGTGCAGGTGGATGCTTCAAACCATGGGGAGGGGGGTGTACTTAGCCAGATTTCTTCAGAAGGGGAAGAACACCCAGTGGTTTATCTCAGTCGTAGCCTCCAACCCAGGGAGGAATGCTGTGCAGCTACAGAAAAGGAATGTCTAGCACTGCAGAAACATCAGCCATATCTGTATGGAAGGAAATTCAACGTTATGACAGATCACAACCCCCTAACATGGTTAAACAGAGCCAGCCAGCAAAATGCCAATTTGCTAAAATGAAGCATGGGGTTGTTGCAAGCATATGATATGTCCATGCAGCACTGTATTGGGATTAGCAATGCCAATGCAGATGGGATCTCAAAACAGGGAATGGGGTAAGGTACACTCAGAAAGACCTAACTCCTTCAAGTAGCATTTCTCAAGGGTCACTTGAAAAACTAGCTTGAGTTCTCCGGGGGGGGGGGGGGCAATATGTGAAGATTGGGTGAAGGCAGATGAAGGCTGCCAGCCTAGCCAGATAGAATTTTGGAGATAATTCTGTCATCTGGAAATATTAATGTAAACCACAGACTTGTCTTAAATGGTAAAAATAGTGTTACATGTGGAATTGGAAAAAATGTAACAACAGTGCACTCTACTGACCAAGTAAAGCATGCTGTGACCACCTGATGTTAAAACTCAGAGCCAGTAAGTCTAGACTGAGGCATCCTGCCTATTGTTTTAAGGCCAGAGTTAATGGCCAGAACTTACATGCATAAATGTCCTTTATTGCTCTAGTTTCTGCCCAGAGGTGAAGAATGTAAATGTGGTTTCTGTTAGCCTCGGGACCCAGGGAAGTGTGAAGAATGAGGTAATGTGAACCAGGAATGTGATTTTAAAAACAGAGAGACTCAGAGAGCATTAAGCATTTTTGTCTTGACCATCCAACTCACCAGTACGGTCTTTCTCTGTATGTAAGTTTATCTTAGACTTGTGTTTTCTCTTAGAAATAGCTAGAAACTAGAAAGATTAAACTAAGTGTTTTCTGTGATGTCAGAATTGTACTACTGAATTATTTTAAGTATTTCTCTATGATCTCTGAACTCTTGACTAGCACTGTGTAGTAAAAAGTATTGTCTTGTGTTTTGACTACTTGTTATTAAAGTTTTTTAAACCCTTTCAGCTGTGGCTGTTTTTGTAGAGATAATTTAAGCTCTTTAGAGTACTTGCATGCCTTTAGTTAAATTGTACAAAGCCACTCCAATAACTTTAGCCCTAGGTTATATTACCAAGCGGATAATAATATTGGACAGTAATAATTGGACACCCTTTTAAGGGCCTTTGATTAGCTGATAAATATTAGTGGGTGGTGGCAGCTGGTATTACCATATAGTCTAGAAAAGGGGCACAGCTGGACAACCTGTGCCAGACTTCCCCAGGAGTGTCTGTGTGGTTGTATAAACTCTTCTCAAAGTGTGTGTGTGTGTGTGTGTGTGTGTGTGTGTGTGTGTGTGTGTGTGTGTGTGTGTGTGTGTGTGTGTGTGAGCTACTTGGACAGCGACACGAAGCCCTGGTTGGACAGAGAGGGTGCTGGAGGTTTTAGCTTGTCCACTAGGCCGAGATCTGGACCCTATATCTCTGTCAGTGGGGAGTCTTATTGGGGACCTGGAGAGCACAGGAGCGACCAGCCCCGGATTGACTGTGGTCTCTGTCAGCTCTTAAGGGAAATTGCACTTTACTGTGTGTATTTGTTATCCTTTCCTCCTATATGAAATGCCCCTCACTGGTGTTAGTGGTGAGGATTGAGGCTCCTTGATTGTTGGGCCAGGGTATGGGTGTCACATCTGTATAAATGCAATCTTCATTAGTGACCTTAAGATACTGTAACTTAGCTAATAATAACAAATGGCACATGGTGAGACATCATAATGAATATTCTGCTAAAATGTGTCAAAGAGGATATTGTGTAACTGCACCAGCAACAATATTCCTACAATAGACAGGTTCCATTCTGTACTTAGTAGGCATACCTAGCAACTGTCCAGATTTTTGCAGTGTGTTCAGATTTTTGTCTCAAAAGTGTGGTCTGTCTCTCATAAAATTTTTAGTTTTCTGGCAAATCACTTGGATGATCTGAGGAATGAAATTCAAATATAATGTCATACATTGGAATTTCAGACTTCATATCCTTTTGAACATTTATTTTAATACATATTCTGTTATCGTTGAACTTTTCTAACTTTATAAGAGCAATATTTAAATCTATTTTTGGACCTTTGACACACCCCCCCCCCCCACACATCTGGCTTTGATAAGATTTCTTGGGTGAAAAGGTTGAGAGGTAGTAGACTGATCTTTCACTGGAATATTGAAGAGACTCATAAACAGTAAATGTTCTGAGTCCAGTTTGATGACATTAGGTGATGAAAAAAGTGACAGCCACAAGCGCAAAAACACAGTACTACCAATGCCATTTTCTTAGAGTAAGACAGAGATTCTGATAGTATTCCCTGGAACATTATGCTAAGGCCTGCATTCCCATACCTCTAAACTGTCCAGATTTTTACAAATGTCCAGATTTTTGCCTTATATTTTTGTCTGTTTCTCAATAAAAATTGTGGCTTTCTGGCAAATCACTAGGATGGTCTGAGAAGTCACCAAATAATGGCATACATTTGAGCTTCAGACTTTAAATCCTTCAGAAAATGTATGTTAACACAAACCCTGTTACTCTAGCAACTTCCTAAGTTTATAAGAGCAATATTTAAAATATGTCCCTATTTTTGGGCCTTTACCCTCCCCCCAGGATTTTGTCCATATTTCTTGGACTAAGATTTTGAAAGGTATGAGTATATCTTGTTATGGATCTTTCGAAAAGCTGGCTACAGATATACAAATGGATCACATTTGAAATGACTCAGAAAGACTTAAAATAAAATATTTATTATGCCTTCTGAGACATGAGAGATACACTTTGCTGTAAGTCTGTGTAAAATAACAACACCTGTAATAAATATATGAGGAGTATAATGCTACATTATTGAGAAGAAACCACACAGCTATTTGTGGATTTAAAGCATGTTAGTGAAAAAGCCACTTGATAACTTTAAGATAGCACACAGGCTTGTCAATGGGGAGTGTGTGGAGAGGGATGTATTTCTGCTGTGATTCCATATCTTTGGATTTGGATATCTTTAATTATGTAGAGCAGGAATAATGTCTTGCCTGCTATGAAATGTACTTGATGTTATGCATTTCACCACTGAGAATGTTCGCTCATGTTAGTGGTCAGTGTTCTGGTCTCAGTGTTTTGAAGGTTGACAATAAGGTACATTGAGTTTTTGAAGGCAAACTATACATACACACACGCACACACACATGCACACCACACACACACACACACACACACACACACACACACACACACACACACACACACACACAAACACTCACACACACACTATCTAGATATATTCTATATGGATAAACATATATGTGTCTGTGTGTGTATATGAATAAAGATTTGTATATATATATATATATATATATATATATATATATATATATATATATATATATATATGGGTCTACTTCACATTTTCGTAAGCTGACAGTATTGAGTCTGATATTGTTGGCACAACAATATCGAAAGTGAAGAACATCATGCAAGTAAACGGAAATCTCCGTAAGGGTAGATTTCCGTTTACCTCAATTTAGTGCGGTCTCGTAGTTGGTATATTTAAGTAGGGGGTGTGGGGGGGGTGCAGGGGTGCTTGCCCCCTGCCTACGCCAATTAGTCTTTTTTTATTTTAATTAGTTTTTTTTACGTTATTTGATGTTTTACTTAATCGATCAATAAGGTTCGACCTTTATTGATTCGATTAAGTAAACATTCGATAACGTGATATATATATATATATATATATATATATATATATATATATATATATATAAAGAGAGAGATAGATGCAAATAAATATCAATGCACACACACACACACAAACACACACACACACACACACACACACACACACACACACACACACACACACACACACACACACACCACACACACACACACAAAACAGTTAAAACAATTAAAAATCTAAACCAAATATTTATTAGTCTTTGTTAATCATAGAGGAGCATAGTCCATATGGTCCTTTTCCAGTCTGAATGTGTTAGCATTGTCTAGTTAAGTGATGTACACACAGTGACACAGAAAGCAGCTAATTAACAGCTCAGAACCTAAATCCTGATAACTAAATCCAAACAATGTATCTTTAGACTTTGTTATATGGATCTTATGTGTTTCTTTACCTTTTAATCTCTCCATTCTTAACCAGTCACTTCCAGTATGGTTGTATTTATTATACCAAATAAAACAAGAAAGTCAATGATAAGCCTCCCAAAATTATTGATGGCAGTAAAAGGACAAGAGCAGTCATGAAATAAAGACTGTTTCTGTATATTTCATTCTAATGTCTAGTGCTCAAAGCTCAAACTTCACAATGGCATATTTATTTATCTATATATGTATGTATGGCTATCTGTATTTATTTGGATACTCAGCTCCAAAAAGGAAAAATCAAAGTTAGGCTTTATACAAGGAGTTTCATTCTGCCCCCACCCAGACACACATATCAGCTGCATAAAATGAAGACCCTGTGGTCACAGCAGCTTCCAACCATACAAACAGCTGGTAGTGGCAGACATCAAAGGCCTCCTGTTCTAAATCATGATCAGATATTACAGAATGCATTAACATGCTGCAACACCTGACTTGTAATTCTTATTCACATTTACTCAACTTGCAGGTGATTCAGCAAGAAACAAAAGGGTTTTGTCCATTATTGTTTCTAGACTATTTCATTCAGTCAAGTCAAAAAAGCTTCCTCCCCCATGTATACATCTGATGGGTTATCCAGTGGAAACCATCCAATGCCATATTAATTAGACTCATATTTGTCATTCAGAATCTTTAAAAGTATAATCAAAATAGTTTGTCATAAAGCTTGTATTACAATTTATGCTTTCACCTTGATAAAAAGTGAGCTAGAACCTAGTCTTAAATATTACCGTTTGCAGGAAAAATGAATTTGCTTTCACTGCAGGAGTAGAGTTAATCATTACAAAATATTAGTATGTCATTGTTGTTATTAGGTATGCAGTTTGGTAAGAGAATTATTGCAGTTTGTTGGCAGAAATGTACTAGTAAAGTATAATTTCTAGCAAAAATGTACAAAATACTATATAGAAAGAGTATCAGTTGATGTCCACAATACACTATTTTTAAGTTTATCGCCAGAAACTTAATTATTTAAAAATGTATATCTGTGAGGTGTCGCACACCTGAAGCTGGTTACAAGAATAACCAAGGTACGTAGAGGTCACACTATGAGAGATGAGAGGTACAGAGAGCTTTGTCCTATCAAAGGAAAAAAAATACTGCACTGCTCACCCCCTCAATGCCACACACACTCACATAGTCTTACAAACATACACACCCACACACCTACACACACACACACACACACACACACACACACACACACACACACACACACACACACACACACACTACAACATTAAGCGTTTCATTTTATTCCTAAGTTCATTGTTCAAAGATGTTTTCTGTATTGGTTGCCCCCCAATTACTAAGCCGTTGTCATGAAGCTTAGTGGTCTGTTGTGAGAAAATACTCAGACAGCAGACTGGATATTTCTAGATCAAGCTATAAAGCAATAATGTTTAAATATCCTTAAAGCTTTCAGGTAAAGCTGTCTTTCTGTTTATGTTGTTTGGATATTGCCTTGCACACTTCAGCCTTTGCTCACTAGTTTTTTTTTTGTTTTGTTTTTTTTATCTAGTTGCTCATCTCTAAAGATGAAATGCCACCCCTCTGTTTTCAGCCACTGCAGTTGCAGTTTATTTCTTGACGGATAATGTTCTGTTTTACAGAAAAAAAATAATTGTGCTGACTATACTGCAGCAAATAAAATGTAAAATGTCAGGATTTTTTAACCGTTGTTCCAGTTCCTTTATGGAAAATCAATGTACTGATGCCATATAAGGAGCACTAAGTAATTGTTTTGTTACCAAGCAGAAGATAAGTGCATGAGAATATTGCCAAATGAAGATGCCCTAGAAGCAGGAAGTGTAGATAGAAAATGTTATTTCTAACTCTATGTCCTTCAGTGGGCCTTGATTAAGAAAAAAGCCTCAGTAGCAGCAGCGGAGTAGATTTCTGTTTAGAAATGATGACTTCTGTGTTTCTTGTGCATCATCTGCCCAGTTTGTGGCAAAATAAAGGTTCATAGGTACTTATTATGCTATTTTGTTTGTCATGATCTTAAGAAGCCTAGCCTTGCAATCCCATGGTAGGTTTTAGCCATTATATTCAACATATGAATAACACAGATGTGAGCAACTCAAAGATAAGTTGGGGCATTTGCTTGTCACATTGACAGAAGCACTGAGAGGTGTCAAAAAACAGCCCACCAACTAGACACCCAAGCACAGGTATAGGCCTGGGGATAGAGTGAACAAAGGGACTGGTAATGTTTATACTGACAATATTGGCAGTGAGCAGGAAGAGACTTGTGGTAAGAAAAGAAAGATATGATTTGTAGAGCATGATGGAGAGATAGATATGTGTCCCAGAGATTGCATATCTGGAATAGGTTTCTTAGTTTTAGAAATGGAAGACCCTGCTAGCATTGCTTTATGTCATCCACTGAGATACAGAAAACTACTGAAGTGCACCCTTACTTGGCTGCTCCACAGTCAACAGCATTATTTTTAAACTAGACCAGCCAAGCTATAGGTGAGGTACACTTTATATTTGCATTACACTCATTCTGGCTACTCCTTTATTATTATTATTATTATTATTATTATTATTATTATTATTATTATTATTATTATTATTATTATTATTTAAACATTAAAGAATATCAAATAAAATGAAATGGATACATTTAATAGCAAATTAAAAGGAGCAGCAAGGAATCAAATCTGACACTGCTTACTATACATCAATAAATGATGACAAAGAGTACACGACACTAATGCTTTGATGTACATCACCAAATTTAGCCACATTCATTAATTCTAGGAGCCTATGGGTATATCTACAGTGATTCCTTCATTTTGAAAGAATATTCCATTCTTCATGCTTGCCTGATCATGTTGGCGTATGTTTGTCTGTTGGGTGTGGAGGGTGCAGAGAGACTTGGCTCAAGCAAAAAACACAGTTACAGCTAATATTTGATTATTATTTTATGATGATTTGCACAGCCATTCCCATCACTCCCTACAACATGTCCCCTGGAATGAGTGAGGCAGACTTGGCCATTTGATGCCATTTTCTCTAGCCAACTCCTCCTGCACAACGGCTCACTGCTTGAACATGTGTTGGTTAGGACACCTTTATGGTTTTATTCCTCTGCATCTTGGAGTTGGATCCTAGAATTACATCTTAAAGAAAAGCAGTAGTAGTGTAAAAAAGCCAGGGAGACAGATTCCTAAAAAAAGTGCTATGACAATTAATACTAACAGATATGTGCTCTGTGCAAAATAAACACAACATGAATGCCAACAAAGAAATAACAGCTAATTTAGACTTTGTTTGGATGTCTTAGTCTAGAGATTAGTTTATAGTAAGGAAACTGCACTCTGGGATGTGGATATGTTGTTTCATTGTGTAGTAACTTTTTATAAAATAATGAGGTTGCACAACTTTATCACTGGTAACCATTTCAGTCTTGATTATTTGGAAAGCTATTTCCTTACTGGTACTCATGAGTGAAGGAATTGTTCAGTTTTTATTGCATTTCCTTCCAAGATATTGTCATATAACGCTGCTTACATAATTTATAGAAACAATAGATATATTACTTAACAGGAATCCAGCTTCAGGTTGTGGCTGTGTATATTTCTCTTTTTACAGAATGGAAGTTGACTGATACCAACTTTAATGAACATATTAATCAGAAAGTCCATAGGATTTCTACCTTAGCCTGTCAGTTGTGGGCTGCTATTTGACCAGAAGATGTTATAAACAGAAATCCCTCTTTCTATGTTATTCTCCTCCTCTACCTGCGCTCTCCTCTACCTGTTTCTCCTCCTCTACCTGCGCTCTCCTCTCATTTGGATCCTTGGCATGACCACATTTTTATGTAACAGCTGTACTTAGATGCACCAAAACACCACGTCAGTACCATGCTTACAAAATAAAATCAGTCATACCATCTGCACCCCACCCCCAAAACTGCAGTACTAGAGGAAGATAAGAAATGCAGTGTATGCTTTTTATATACATTTGTTAATTGGGTAAACCCCTTGACAAGCGTCCCTTTTCAGGGGCAATATTGGAGCACTGTCTTGTCAAGCAACTTGTCGAGAGTTACACAGCAGGCAAATGGAGGAGAATGGAATCAAACACGGTACAACTTTAGAATGGCAAATAGCTTGTTAATAGCACAGAGCCTAAGTCTTTGTGTAACTTCCAGATTGTGCCCCAATTCCCTTACACAAGTAGTCTGTATATAAATAGTTTGTTCTAAGTCTTCATTAATGATTGCCTAATAAAAAACCTCAATGACATTCCAACTTTTCCTATTTTAGAGAAAAACTTGTATTTTTTCAGGCCTGGTCTACCCCTGCACAAGCTGTCCCTATTTTTGGAGATGTGTATATTTTCAGGGTTGATTTACCCCTTCAAACAATTTTCTCAATCCCCCTTATAACATGTGATTTTGAAAATGTGTAATACACAGAAAAACACACTAAATGAACAGCATACTAGTGGCAACAATCATTTTAAGAAATTGGACACACATCTTACACCTCCCTTTTTCCGAAGCAAAAAAAAACCTTGTTTGGTAGAATTTTACAATACAGTTCATTAAATTCTACAGATGTGTACACTCTTAGATAATGTGCTTATATTTTCCATCATGTTTGTCACTGTTTGTTTTTTAAAAGTCTTTCTGAGTTGTATCCCATATTCCTACTGGAAGTAAGAAGAGTCACGTGGCATTGAAATGCTAGACTAATTAGATGTACAAAATTTCTTACTTTCCAAGGGCCTTTGTACCAATTTTCAATGTCTGCAGGCTGAGAGGTATGTATCCTCCCCCTCCACAAAATCCGCTGGCTTTTATATTGTCCCCACTGAAGAATTACAATTGCACAGCAGAGCCTCTTCCAGATAATCCATAAAATCGGTATGGAATGGTTAATAATATCAGAAACTGATTGATTAATGACTTTAGTGGTCTAACTGCATGCATTATTTAATTCACATTCCCAGAACTATCCTCAAATAGCTGCTTACCACAATATTTGTCAGATAATTACTGATTCAATGAACTGCCAAGCATGATATTGCTGTTTACCAACAATGAACACAGTGGAGCAGGTAGAAAGAAACATTAGAACAATATGATATTATCTTGGCTGTCCTGAACTCCAAGGAGGACAGATATTCTAGGGCACTGTACTCACATTGCAGATTGTGATTGTCATAAAAAAAGACAAACGTGGCCAAATACATATGAGAACTGAGGGCCATGTATGAAAGACAATTGTGTTAGCATTCTTGCTGATGTCTTCAGACAGTGGAAGGTTCCTCCAAGTATGACGGCTATTAATTGAGTGATTTCCATTTGTTACCTGGTGTAGATCACTAATCACTATCAATTATTTTCAAGTTCAACCTGAGAAAAAGTACAATCAATCATTGTAGCTGAAAATACAAAGGTGAGGCAGTATAATCCTCAGACATCTCAGAGCATAGTTAAAGCAAAGGGTACAATACTGAGAGAAAAATGCATTTTTCTTAGCATACATATCTGAATTTAACAACAAATAGCCAGTCTTATTTTAACAACACACAAATACTTGCAATATAATTCTGCAGTACTTGATCTAAACAATATTTTCAAAAGGGGTTCAGGGAGGAATAGGGTGAGTAAGTTAGGGCAAATAAAGGTAAGGAGGGAAGTAAGGAAACAGAAGATAGTGGTAAGATGAGTGATGGGTAGAGAGTCATAAAGGAACACTATTGTTTTCCTCCTGGCCATTTTGTTTATGTTTGCCTTGTGTTATTTATGGCATTACAAGCATAAATTATGTAAACATTTGTAACAAATTGTCTTATGAAGGTTAAAGGAGAGTTGTTCACTGCAGGATCCAGGTATTGCAGATCTTTCATTTTCCTTCTTTTTGCACAAGGAAATAATAATCATTTGTACTTTTATGAGGTGAAAGGGACAGTGCACTTTACAATGTGTGGGGGGGGCTAGTACATCAGTCTCAGAATACAGTAGACAGCACAAAATGACAAGAAGTACTGAATAAAATATAAAACGAGAAATAGTACAGCATTTCCAGAATACAGTACACAGTGGAAAATGGCAAGGAGGACCAAATAAAATATAAAAAGAGAAATAGTACAGCATTTCCAGAATACAGAATACAGTACACAGTGGAAAATGGCAAGAAGGACTGAATAAAATATAAAACGAGAAATAGTACAGCATTCCCAGAATACAGTACACAGCACAAAATGACAATGACTGCATAAAATAAAAAACGAGAAATAGTACAGCATTCTCCGAATATATTACACAGCACAAAATGACAAGGACTGCATAAAATATAAAATGAGAAATAGTACAGCATTCTCAGAATATAGTACACAGCACAAAATGACAAGGACTGCATAAAATATAAAATGAGAAATAGTACAGCATTCCCAGAATATAGTACACAGCACAAAATGACAAGGACTGCATAAAATATAAAATGAGAAATAGTACAGCATTCTCCGAATATATTACACAGCACAAAATGACAATGACTGCATAAAATATAAAATGAGAAATAGTACAGCATTCTCAGAATATAGTACACAGCACAAAATGACAAGGACTGCATAAAATATAAAATGAGAAATAGTACAGCATTCTCAGAATATAGTACACAGCACAAAATGACAAGGACTGCATAAAATATAAAATGAGAAATAGTACAGAATTCTCAGAATATAGTACACAGCACAAAATGACAAGGACTGCATAAAATATAAAACGAGAAATAGTACAGCATTCTCAGAATATAGTACACAGCACAAAATGACAAGGACTGCATAAAATATAAAATGAGAAATAGTACAGCATTCTCAGAATATAGTACACAGCACAAAATGACAAGGACTGCATAAAATACAAAATGAGAAATAGTACAGAATTCTCAGAATACAGTACACAGCGCAAAATGACAAGGACTGCATAAAATATAAAACGAGAAATAGTACAGCATTCTCAGAATATAGTACACAGCACAAAATGACAAGGACTGCATAAAATATAAAACGATAAATAGTACAGCATTCTCAGAATATAGTACACAGCACAAAGTGACAAGAAGGATTGAATAATATATATAAAAAAAAAATAGTACAGCATTCTCAGAATATAGCACACAGCACAAAATGACAAGGACTGCATAAAATATAAAACGAGAAATAGTACAGCATTCTCAGAATACAGTACAAAGCACAAAATGACAAGAAGAAGTGAATAAAATATAAAACGAGAAATAGTACAGCATTCTCAGAATACAGTACACAGCACAAAGTGACAAGAAGTGAATAAAATATAAAATGAGAAATAGTACAGCATTCTCAGAATATAGTACACAGCACAAAATGACATGGACTGCATAAAATATAAAACGAGAAATAGTACAGCATTCCCAGAATATAGTACACAGCACAAAATGACAAGGACTGCATAAAATATAAAATGAGAAATAGTACAGCATTCTCAGAATGCAGTACACAGCACAAAATGACAAGAAGGATTGAATAAAATATATAAAAAAAAATAGTACACCATTCTCAGAATACAGTACACAGCACAAAGTGACAAGAAGAAGTGAATAAAATATAAAACGAGAAATAGTATAGCATTCTCAGAATACAGTACACAACATAAAGTGATAAGAAGAATTGAATAAAATTTGAAACGAGAAATAGTACTACATTCTCAGAAAACAGTACACAGCACAAAGTGACAAGGACTGAATAAAATATAAAATTAGAAAAAGTACAGCATCCTCAGAAGACAGTACACAGCAGAAAGTGACAACAAAGACTGAGTAGAATATAAAATGAGAAATAGTACAGCATTCTCAGAAAACAGTACACAGCACAAAATGACAAGAAGGACTGAATAAAATATAAAATGAGCAATAGTGCAGCATCCTCAGAATATAGTACACAACATAAAGTGAATAACTTCAGTGGAGTACTGTAAGCTACCAAGGGAAATAATTCCATAGGATGGTACCGGTATAAGACCAGCAAAAGGCCACATGCAGGAAACATTTAAATGAATGTTGATAACTGCTGTTAACCCCTCACTAGCTTAGCTGACAAGTCTAACCAGACAAGATGGTTGGATTATATACTTTAGTTGCATAGTCACTAAATCACATAAAGAAACACGGATTGAAAAGATATCTTCTTTACATGATTTTCTGTTGAAATTATAACCATTGTAGTCAGTAAAAGTACATGAAAAATATTAGCACTTCTTAGTGTACAGACTTATCACACCTGTTATAGTTGACAAGATGGCCATGTCTGATATACTGCATTAATCCACCTTTAAAGAAATGATTTGTGAGCATTATATATATATATATATATATATATATATATATATATATATGTGTGTATAATTATTAATTTTCCAAAAATATTTAATTGAAACAATGACTCTAGGATGACAAAAGAAGTTTTTATACTCCTGTAGTCACCTTGACTTGCAGTGACAGCTTGCCTTCCAGTGATAAACCTAGATATCAACTATAGACACTGTGCTCAGTTTATTTACTTCAAGAATTATAACTCAAACACAAGGAACTAATAATTGTTCTAAATGTGTCCCTTGCTGTAAAACTTAACATCAGCCTGTTTGTAGAACTACTGTCTTCTCTAGTAACAAAATAATTCCATATGATTCCATGGTCCTATATCTTATTTATTTCTTTTTGACTGATTGACATTTGTTGACTAGGAAAGTGCAACTGGGTCAGGAACTCATTTTCAGTGGAGGTCCAGGGAGAAAAGCTCCACAAGACATTACATATACACAGAGTAATAGACAAATATTTCACAAGAGATTATGTATACGCAGAGTAAAGAGACAAGTGTTTTAAAAGAAACCACAGTACAATTACATTACAACATCTTGAGAAAAAAAATATAAAACGTGGAATTACAAACATCAGAGAAAAAAAAACATACATTTGCAAAGGTTTTTTTTTTTTGCAAATATTGAAATAGGTTGAAAAGTAAAAAAGGGAAATTAGTAGAGGGATTAGTTATTAAAGGATAGTTAACAGAAGAAGGTAGATTTGGGTATTACTATGATAGCTGATGTTAGAAAAATCAGAAGTAAGAGTAGAGTTGTTTAAGTGACTTTTAAATCAGAAAAGGTCCCTTGCTGGTTTTGAGGGGTAAAAATTTAGGTAAGCTAGTTGGAAAAACTCAGAGACGGAGAGATGGTTTATCTATTTTTTCTTTATAGATTAGATGTTCCAACATGTGATCCTGATCATTCAGCATAGCACATTGATTGCAATCAAAGGTAAATTAATGGTTAGGTACCTCAAATGTATCTGACAGTAGTAGATTATTTTAAGAAGCTTATAAGGTTAGAGTATTTTTACAGCTGGGTATGCTGTGAATGACTTTTAGGTGGATATTAGAAATGCAATGAGGAGCCAAGTTGATGTGGTGTTTACAGTATGGCGGGCATGTTCCATCCCCAAATCTGTTATATTCTTGCCTGACTAAGAATGTAACTATAGTAAGAAAGCACTATATCTCTCCAGTGGTATTTTATTCATGGCAAACTGACTCACTTAACTCCTTCTGGTTGTCTGCAGACTCTGCAATCCAGCCTGAATCGTGGCATTTTGGATATTCACCACAGAAATACTTGTGAGCTGATTGCCCTTTTTCACTGATATGATTTACTTCATTGGGCAGAAATCTCTGAAGGCAATGTGTTCTCTGATCATTAATGGACATGCTTTCAGCAATTTATATTTGAGTAAATTAGGGAAAAAAAACTGCTAGTTTATGTTATACCTACTAAGCTCGATACCTTGATTCACATCTGATCCTGCATTTCTCTCTTTGGTCTATACATTTTCAGACTGTTCTCCTCTCCCAAAGGCAAAACAATTACCTTTACTTTTAAGAACAATTTTTTTTTTGGCTTAAGATACTAATTGTGATCCTGGACAGAATTGCTAAGACCAATTCTAAACCTACTCATTCTTGGACAGAATACTGTGAAAGCTGCTTGCAGGTAGACACTCACCTCTTGTTTTATAATATTCCTTTACCATTTTAGCTAAAATTTACACATCGCCCTTTGATCAGGTTATCAGATGATCTAATAGTGAGAAATCAATAATTGTATTACCCCTCTGTCCTGTCATATGACAAGAATGATCTCAGTGCCTTGTTTGGACCGCGCGCGCGCGCGCACACACACACACACACACACACACACACACACACACACACACACACGCACGCACGCACGCACGCACACACACACACACACACACACACACACACACACACACACTAAAAGATGTTACCAATGGCTCTGAAATGGTTCTTTAGTTTTGTACTAGTGATTTTCAATAAAATTATTAGTACAAAACAAATGTTAGTGATCATTTTCCTTTTCTTGCCATCTATATTATATAGTATCTCATATCTACAGTATGTCAACTCTGATTTTCACCATATATCTATTACATCTGAGAGACATTTTAAGTAAGGTGAGAAAAACTATCACTGCTAGATAATGATGCATATACATTTATCCCCCTTTTCCTAGACAAAATAAATAAATAATAAATACATAAATAGCTGCAGTATCAAAATGTCCAACAATTTTAAGCAAATGGACTTACAAACTTTCTGTAATATCTATACCAGAAAAAATATCTTCACCAAATATGCAAGGACTACTTAACAAGACAGTAATAGGAGCATGTCCAAACCAAAACTTGAGCAATCTTTTGCTCTCGTTGACTTAAAATCAGCATTCCAACCATTTGAACTTGCTATTCTGCAACTTTCTGATCAATTTCAAACAATAAATATTGCTCTCAACCAAACTGATACAGAATGGACTTGTTGGAGGCTAACATTTCTGAAAATGGGATAAAAATTGATCAGTTACAAAAAGATGCTAAAAATGCTCAAGACTTGCATAAGGAATACTAGGTCTGGAGGCTAGAAACAGACATAACAGCATCTTAGTGCGAGGTCTAGGAGAAAAAATATGCCCTAATAATCATATTAGAGACTTTACAACAAATTCTCATCAAGCTTTTGAAAAACGACTCTACATCAAGCAATCACTGAGAGAGCACACCTAGCGTTACGACCTATGCCTACGACAGGCAAACCAAGACAAGTCTACGCTAAACTTATGAATTACCAAGACATCCATAAAATATTAACAGTTTCTAGCCAGAGAAAAGTGCTTATGTGAAAATACAATAAAATAACATTTGCACAAGACCTTTCTTTGCAAATAGAACAAGATAGGCAGAAACTGTCCCCATTCTGCTCTTTCTTAGTCACAGAAAAGTTAAATTCCAAACATGTTACCCTGTGACTCCATCCTTTCAGCAAAAGGGGGTCAAACAGTCAATTAGATCAATAAAGAAGCAAAATCTGCTTTCATTAATGTCTTTGACTTTACACCTGACTGAACTGCAGCAGAAACAAATCTGTTTATGCCAGTATTGAACTGTACTTGCCAGATGTGGAGGAATGTCTGCTGCAGTGTTCTTTGTGCTGACAGGCATTGCTCTTATTTATCTTGGCGTTGAGAATTAATAATATTTTATGCTTTTGCGGTTTTGGTTAACACATGCTCCTGGAACTGTTCACTCAGCACTACATTTAGATACAGAAAGTGCCTTTAGTGAGGTAACCCATGTTTAAAAGATGCATCATTAAGGCGATGAGTGATTACCATTCCTCCCTGGGCATTATACAAGTAGATATTTAAAGATATGCGAAATGGTTTTCAGCATTATTGATAACCATAGATATAGGCTGATTGCTGATTTCCTAATTCTTATTAATCCTTCCAAGTTATTTTTCTGCTTCCAGCTAAACTAGTAATTCTTGAGATAGGGTGAGGATGTTGTTTGTGGTTTTTGGTAGTGATGTTTTGTTCATCTGTTTAAATAATTTTTTAACATAATTAACATTCTTTTTATATTTAATCATAGATGGTCTGTTTATGTTTATTGTCAAAAGTTAGATTTTAATAGCCTCTTACACTATACTAAATTACTCTCTTCCTGGCTTTGGTGCTGTGGTCAGGCACAGGGATTTTGTGGGAAAAGTTAAGTGCTGTATGCTATTCCTGTTCAATATAATTCACATTATTTCCCTAAAAAGTGTTACAAATATTAGTATTATTTCATCCTTGTCAAAGATAACTAATTACACCTATCTATTCCTTAAGTTACTCTTATGTATGAGATGCAATTTTATTCTTTTATGCACATATATTCCCCATTAACTGAATGTGGACAATAGAGTCTTGGAACATTAAGGGGATCCACTCATTAAAGAAAATAAAGCTATTCTTTTATCTAGCCTTCAAATCTAATCTGCAAAATGCCTAACTGATATGCAAAAAGAATTATGCCTCTTACATCATGCATCTTTATACAAAACAAAAACAGCTAATTATTCAGAGTGGGCACAAACCCCCTCTAAACCTCTAGTAAGACTAAAAAATATTAATAGCACATCTCCATTAATAACTGAAATCATATATGACAGCAACTCTTTTCATTACAAAAGAAGAAATTGTGCAAACCTCTGTTAATGTATATATGTATATATATATATATATATATATATATATATATATATATATATATATAATATGTGTGTGTGTGTGTGTGTAGATATATATGTATATATATATATATATATATATATATATATATATATATATATATACACACACACACACACACACACACACACACACACACACACACACACACACACACACACGTTGGAAGAAGATAACTTTTTAAACCAATTGCATTGCCCATACATCAGAAAAAAACACATATCATCACCTTCTACTCATAAGAAATTCTTCATGTTATTAACAATCTCAGATCTGGCAAACCCCCTGGTCCAGATGATTTCACCACAAATCTCTTTAAGACTTTTGCCTTAATTTTATCCAAAATATTATTACACATGTTTAATCATATTAGCATTAATGAAATATCTGATCTATAGCTCAATAACTCCCTAAATCCAAACCAGATCTTAAAAACCTGTTAAACTACAGACCTATTTCCATATCAACATAGCTATAAAAATCTTTGAAAACTTATTAGCTAACAGATTAAAAACTATACTGCCTTTCATTGTCTCCCCATATCAATCAGGTTTCTTAAAAGCTAGGCAAACTTGTAACCATACATTAACTTTAGAATCAATAATAACTTTATCCAAAAATTACAGTCACCCAATATTTTCTCTTACTCTAGATGCAACCAAAGCCTTTGATCTCTTGAATCTTAACTTCCTGTTTACAGTCATGGCATACTTTGGCTTCCCCAACAACTTTTCAATACCATAAAGCACTTTATTCCAATGCTCACACATCCCTTTATATGAAAAAACAATCACTCCTGCCATTAAAATTGTTAATGGTGCATGACCTCCCCAACAACTTCTCAATACCATAAAGCAATTTATTCCAATGCTCACACATACCTTTATATCAAAAAACAATCACTTCTGCCATTAACATTGTTAATGGTGCATGACAAGGATGGCCACTACCCCATACCTCTTTAAATCTGTATATAGAACCTCTACCTCTCTCTCTCTCTCAATTCTACCACATACTCAAAATTTGCAATACATATATACTGTTAACTGCCTTGGCAAATGATTTAAATTTATACTTTACCTTATATAGTACAGACTTGCTGAGAATTCTACACAATATTAACACTGGCTCATTTTTTTATTAGAAGTTAAAATTAAACAAATCCTCTATCTTTCCTTTAAACCAAATTAATAAACTATTCCCAGTCTCAGATATTAAAATCAATAACTCACTAAAATACTTGGGTATAACCTTTCACTGTAATCCCAACCTATTTTACACCATAATGTTGTTATAACTTGGAAAATATTAGCAATGATATTCTCAGATGGAAAAAAGTGACCTTTTTAATACTTTCTAAAGCAGCTATCATTAAGATAAACATTTGACGCAGGCTTCTGTTTCATTTCAATTCCTCTTTCCTAATAGTATACAACAATTTCTTTAAAACAGTTATAATAAACTTAAGTAAATTCACATTGTACCAAAAATCTATTAGAATAAATTACTATAAATTAACTCAACCTAGAAAAAAAAACAAGGTAGCGTGTGTTTGTCCAACTTTAATATTATGACATAATAATGTAAGAATTTATGCAAAGATAATATAATCCTAACCCATCTAATTGATGCCCTACTTGGATAAAATTGTGGTATAACTACATACAAAAATACCAGTGTAACCCAAATGCCTTACATTTCTCAAACAAGAAAAGGTTCAAACTTATTAAAACACACAAACTTTTAATACATATAATTAATATATTTTTAAAATCAAATCAATATGCTGAATCTTCAAAAATATGTCAACATATTGCAACCAGTCCATCTAAATCCTTATTTTAATTTGAATGAGTCTATGAAACATCTATCCAATTTCACACTGATAAAAATAAGTGTTAAAAGACTTCTTTATCTATAGAAATTCTTCATTAAATTAATTAAGAAATGACTTAAACTTACCAAAAGGTAATTCCACTATATTAAAACAAGTAAAAAAAAAATAATCTGTATAAGTCAGAAATTAACAAACAATTATGGATGTCTTTAGCTTCAGGAAAAAATGGTTTCCAATACATACACCATATCATAAAATGCCCTTTCTGTAGCATGTACTTTCATCCTTACAGAGTGATCCACACACTTGCATGTATTAAAAAAGCATAACTTGGCAGTTTATTCATATCTGTGAAATTTTAGACCTAGTCAACTTCAACAGTTAACACAAGGCTGAGGCTGAATTAAATATCATGATACTTTCTTTATGAATTTGTCTCCCTCTTGTTACATCATTTTGCCTATCACATTTGAATGTTTTTGCCAAGAAAATACAAGTTGTAGCTTTTTTGCCACATTACACACATTTGGGGCACAAAACTGCTCAGACTAAAAATTCACAGCATGTTTACTGTGTACTTACATTTACTACAACAATCATCTCCTCCTGTGGAGCCATAAACCTAGTAAACCGTTTTTATCTGAAGATGGACAAGCCTGATTAACCACTGAGAGTATCTTCATTAATTACCTGATCTATGTTATCTAGAAAATATGATAGCCTCTCAGGATTTTAAACTCACAAACTCTCACTGATTAAAAAGCTATATTGTCTCAACAATTTCTTTATACACCAGTTAGGTTTTTTACATATTGTTTAACATGTATGTAACAAATATGTAAAACTCACTGCAATTCAAGCACTGTCACTTTTACTAAGGAGTCTTAGATTTAACAATATTCTGACTGGAAGGAGAAGAACAAATAGTTTCATTAGCTGAACCTGCACACTAATGGGCAAAAAGTACCATTTCAAGAAAGCAAGATCACATCAGCATCTTTGCCCCCATGAGAGCATTCAGTGTTTAAGGAATTAATTAATTAGTTAGTTAATTAATTAATTAATTAATTACATTAATATAATGCAGAGTTGTACCACAGTCTGGTTTGGACTATGTAAAACTTTACTACAAAATAAAAACAAAAGTGTACATGATATGTATTCAAGAACATTCTTAATACATTTTATGTGCTTTCTAGTCACTCAGAAACATTACACTAAGTGTACATGTAGTCTGCACTCTGTGGTAACCTTTATGAATCCCTGTCAATATTTAAAGCTGCGAAAATATCAGTAGGAAAACCAAAATTAGGAGGAAGAAGGTGTGTGTTATACCTGTGTTGTCTGTTCACTCAGAATAGTGTACACTTAGTGTAGGTGCTATTGAATCCCAGGGTATTTTTTCAGCTTCTCCCAGCAGTATTCCCTTAAAAAGATTGTCAAATGACTGTGTTTAATAACATAATTTAGTGCTTAAAATGCATATAAGTAGATCAGATAGAACATAATTTAGTGCTTAAAATGCATTACAAGTAGATCAGATTGGGAAAGGTATTGTGTTGTGTGTCTCTATCTAATTGCTTGTAACACATTTTGACTTTTATGCAGATGTAGTCAGTGAAGCTTATACTGCCGCCCTTGATGACAAAAAAGCATAATACTGATACTGTTAACATGTTAGTTGTTTAGACTATCCGACATTTTTCCCATCAATGTTGATTTCCTATAGTTTGGTGTGCCACTTGAAATAAAACCAGCATGTAAATGCTTCAGAACAATGGTGCTACATTGATATCAATATCTATATCTGTTTATCTATCTTTGTATATACCTTATAAATGAGAGTTAATATTGATCCTTCTAAGTGGTAAGTGCACTAAAAATGAATGAAAAATGACTTTGTGCAACAAATCTTTCACTGTTCTTAACTGAGATTTAAAAAATGTACTAGATAGGTTTTGCTTAGATTTGTACTACAAATATGAGTCCAACACAGTTTTCTGTTGTATTTTTTTCAAGTTCACTAAATGTGGGCAGTTAACTAACTTTTCGTGACTGGGCTGAAACATTGGCTTGCATTTTGTACAGAAATCAATGCTTTACTTCATTCATTGTATTAACTGTATTAACTGGGTAGATAAGTTAGTTTGGGGACATTTTCAACCATAACATATGTACTATGGCAAAGTTGCAATACTCAGCGGTTATATTTATTCACTTTGGTTGACACAATTGATAGTAAGTTTGTATACTACAAATAAATGAAGATTTGTATTCTTATATTGTAGCTAAATTTTCCTGTGAGATATTTACAGACTTTTTTTAAAATATATGTAAAACACACACACACACACACACACACACACACACACACAGACACAGAGTAAATACATGATGATTGCTCTAATGCACACATATACATACATGAGGTAATATTTCACCAACAGCAAGTCTTATAACGCTAAAGCTGCATTGAGATGAAGGTGGATAGCTGCAACGTGGAAGGAAGGATATGAGTTTAGTTATTCTTTATTTATTAAGTAAGAACATGCATATTTTTTTTGTTTAGGTGTCCCAGGTTTTTAATTCTGAATGCTGAGTATACTTTTTTCCTTATAGATATGAAAAAAGGCAAATACTTTGAGGTGAAAAAACACTTTTCTTCACCAAATACTGTGGCTTAACTGGAGTCTTTGGAGTGGCCAAGAGTTGCCCATGTCAGATTGTAGGTGATAGGGAGATGATCTTATATTTAGTTGAGGAAAGGATATTCAAGGATAGAGGGGTCAAGTGACTGGACATGATACAAAAGGATTTTCATTGTTTAAAAGCTTTGGTACAACTGTATTTCATTAACCTTTCAGATTCTCTGAGGTTTTGGGAGTGCCCCTGTAATGTTTTTGAACTGGTGGGAAGATGCTACTAGTACAAAGTGGGGGCGGGGTGTAACAATACTGAAATATAAATCATTTGATTTGTATTTGTAAAACAAGAGTGTTTTTGAAGAATGACACTGTAAAACCGGTACCCTGTAGACTGCATTATGCATCATCATAACCTAGAATTAAAATTAAATGTCTGTTGTATATTTATTGTACATTGAGTAACATACAGTGAACTTATGTAAGGGATAGTATTTTAAAGGAATGGGCTTTGATAGGGCAGTTTTGCTCAAAAACTCCAGTAAGGGAATGTGGCACTTGTGGTAACATATGCATATTAAGATATTAAATTTCCCTAAGGCAGTATAAGCTTGTATAGATATTTATATATGTGTGTGTGTCTAACAATAAATGGAAACTTCATAGAATTCAGTTTCATCAGTCACTGTAGATTGAACATTTTCTCATAAAACTTAACTCAAACCTACGTAAAAAAGTTTCACTGTAGATTGTATACTTCTACATCTCTGTATGTACTAAGTCTGAAATCAAACATTAGTGGGAAAGAGAATAAACTTCCTGCACTCCACTGCCATGTGATCTCAAACAAAAACACTCTAGCACTTTGATGTTCCTGGAAGTCAACACTGCAGTACTATAATGTTCAAAAATGAGGCGCTCCACATATATCTGTAACATCTCTCTCCCTGTATATGTAGTTATTTATTTTTTATTGGCATTTGTTTACCGGGAAAGTCCACTGGGCCAAAGAAAGCCCATTTTCAGTGGCGGCCCAGGTAGAAAAGCTCCATATATATATATATATGTATATATATATATATATATATATATATATATATATATATATATATATATATGGTGAATATAAAAAGTTTACACACCCCTGTTAAAAGGTTTTTGTGATATAAAAAAGTGAGACCACAATAAATCATTTCAAAAATAATCTGTACAATTCAATTGAAAAACAAATAAATCTGTTAGAAGAAAAATATAACTAATAAAAAACGTACAATACGCTGGTTGCATAAATGTGCACACCCTTAAACTAATACTTTGTTGTGTGTGCACACCATTAAACTAATACTTTGTTGAAGCACCTTTTGATTTAATTACAGATAAATTACATCCTTACAAGTTTATGTAAGATTACACAACAATGGGGCAGCAACATACTTTCAACTGTCACTGTAACACGAAAGTAAAAACATTTTACAATTAGCTGAATATGTGATCTGTCATGATGCATCTCAGACCATTGGGCTTTTGAAAGGTTTCCTGCAAGCCACATATGTAAGTATAGATATAGCTAGATAAAGATGTGTATGTGTGTCTGTGTGTGTGTGTGTGTGTGTGTGTGTGTGTGTGTGTGTGTGTGTGTGTGTATGTGTGTCTGTGTGTGTGTGTGTGTGTGTGTGTGTGTGTGTGTGTATGCTTTCGTGTGTGTGTGTGTGTGTGTGTGTGTGTGTGTGTGTGTGTGTGTGTGTGTGTGTGTGTGTGTGTGTGTGTGTGTGTGTGTGTGTGTGTGTGTGTGTGTATGTGTGTGGGTGTGTGTGTGTGTGTGTGCGCGCATATACATATACATACTTTTATTTGTATATATATATATATATATATATATATATATATATATATATATAAATATGTATATATATATATATATATATATATATAAATATGTATATATATATATATATATATATATATATATATATATATATATACATACATACAAACAAGTGCACACACACACACACACACACACACACACACACAAAGAGATAATATATTGATATGGTTGGCTATCAGATGTTTGACACTGCTTTTACTGAATCAAACAATGTTGAGTACATGATATGCTGAATTAGCACATTTCTCCCCTTCAGGGCTTGTTCCTGGGTCTGGAGCAGTAAGAACTTATAGATTTGGTGTTTTACACTGTTTCAGGTGTTCCACATTGTAGACTTCTGTATAGTTTAGTTGATATTGCCTGCTTTAGCAGAGACAGGGTTGAACATCTGATAGACATCCTATTTATACACCTAGAGGTTAGAGAGAGAAAAACATATTTCTATGATCCTGTGTACATATCTGGCAAAGTGATGTAGCTTCTTAGGATACCCATCCTGCATCTCTGCTCAGCTTTAGCAAAGTAGTTTGTACTGAAAAGCCTGTTTCAGTAAAATCTGAAATTTCCTCTAGAGAGAAACTGATTTGAAAACTGTAGTGGTACTGACATTTGAAAAACTAACTTGTCTACTACTAAATAGTGTTAGTGCATTTGAAAAAAAATTATATATAGCTATATATATATATATATATATATATATATATATATATATATATATATGCGTGTGTGTGTGTTTGTGTGTGTAGTTATACATACTGATAGATAGACAGACAGCAATATTGATTGTTCAGTGTGCTGTGTTTATTCTTTAGCATGTTTACTGTAAGACACTTAGGCATGTTAGGTGCACTTCGTGTAATTTTAATGAGCTAACAGTAACCTATTTTTTTCTGTGTGGTTTGCAGAATATGAACACTGCTGATTACAACCAAGGTTCATACTTTATATCACCACCATTGCCCTTAGCTTTAGTTTAATATTTTGACATTAATTTCAGGTACAGCTGACACAATGCTGATTTTTTAATGCTCTGCAGTGGTGGGTGTGAATGTGATTTGAAGAATGGCCTTACAAATAATACTAATCATAATTAGATCACAAGGAGCTGAACAGTTCATAGATTCATAGGTTCATAGGTAGGCACTAGGCTATCGGCCCAAGGGCCTAAATAAGCCTAGCCAACAAGGTTTCCTGACTTACATCACCCAAGATATTTATTTTCCTGTGCACTGTCGAGCAGAGCTACAGAAGTGATCCCCAGGGTGTATTTTCTATTTCCCATCCATTCATCAAGATTTTTCTTGAAGAGTGCTAATGAGGAGCTTTGTTTGATATAGATAGGTAGTTTATTCCAGAGCATGGGAAGTCTCTGGGACAGGAATCTATCCCTCCAGCATGTCCTGTTTATTGTGGTGACAAGGTTTAGGTCCCTAGAGCGTGTTGCTTAGAGGGATTGGGATTTCTTTAGGTGTAGCATGTCCAACACCTCTGGGTTTGACATAGCTTTATATGTTAGGCAGAGATTACCTCAGAGTAGGTGATATGCTATGGAGTAAAGCTGGAGTTTTTTGAGACGGTCAGTGTAGGGCATCTGTTTGAGGCCAGTAATCCTCTTTATGAGGTACTTCTGTGGCCTTTCCAGCTGCTGCAGATGTCCTGTGAGGTACATTCCAAATGGGCGTTGTACTCTATAATGGGTCTAATGAGTGTTGAGTAAAGGCGAACAATGACCTCTTTTTTCCTGGATGAGAAACCTTTTCTGATGAGGTGTGTCACGTAGAAGGACTTCCTGGCTACTGTGTTGTTGTGATTATCAACGAGAGACTACTGGCCACCTGGGTCTCAAGGTCTCTTATCGCACATTCGGTGTTAAGTAGACTGCTGCATATGTGGTAGTTCATGGGTACAGAGTTTTTACCAAAGGGGATGACAATGCACTTTTTGGCATTGAGCTTGAGGCCATGGCTCTGACACCAGCCATCTGTCTCAGTGAGGCCCTTCTGTAGGATGTCCAAATCATTTGGGGACTCGACTATGGCTCCTAGTTTGCAGTCATCTGTGAAATTCATTAGCCAGTGGCCTTCTGTGTTAGTCTGTACTTCAGAAAAGTAGATACCAAACACGAGAGGTCCCAAGACTGAACCCTGTCGTACTCCACTTGTCACTGGTTTGAAGTCAGATTTGGAGTCTGCAACTTTTACAGTGTGGGTTCTGTCAGTGAGCCAGTTGACAACCCATCTTGTGACATAGGGATTTATACCTACTTTAGTGAGTTTAGCTATAATTCCAGAATGGGGGATGGTGTTGAAAGCCTTGGCGAGGTCAAGATAGGCTGTGTGAACAACCTTACCCTCATCTACGGCTTTGGTGACTGCCTCAAAGAAGTCAATCAGGTTCAGGAGGCAAGATCTGCTTTTCACAAACCCGAACTGGGTGGGGTCCAGAGTTTGGAGGTTACCAATGTATGAGCTTATGAGTTCCATGATGATACGTTCCATGGCCTTGCAGACCAGGCTCATCAGGCTAATAGGGTGATAGTTCATGGGATCAGTGGTGGCTCCCGCTTTATGGAGTGGGATAACTGTTGCTGTGTGCCATTCAGTGGGCACAAAGCCTGATGTGAGGCTATGATTGAACATGGTGCTTAGGTGGGAAGCCAGTTCATTCTGAAGTTCATGTAAAACTCAGCCTGGGATGTTGCCCGGTCCTATGGATGCTGTGTTTTTGGCTTTAGAGAGTGCAGCTTTTACCTGCGTCGTTGTGATTACAGGGACTTTGCATTCTTCCTGTATAGATATGGGCCCTTTAGGGGTGAAAGGGGGGTAAAGTTAGCACTGAACCTATCTGCCAGGATGTTGGCAATATCAGTTGGTTCTATCATTTTTGTGCCATTGTGCTGTAACTCAGAGCAGATCTGGGTGTTGCCATTGAGATTCTTGACATAGTTATAGAATGCTTTGTGGTTGTCCTTAGAATCAGTGGTGATTTTGTTTTTGCAGCTACCTTTGGAAGATCTTATAAGGGATCTCAGCTTCTTATTGAGGCTAACCAGGGAGCTCCTCCACTCATGGGATTTTACTCTCTTTTGCAACAGTTTCTTCCTTCTGTTGTACAGTTTGTTTATGGCAGGGGACCACCAGATTGGCTTCCTTTTTTTGGAGGATAGTGTCTTGGCTGTGTTTGGGATAGCACAATCCATGCACTCATGTAAGTGCTTATAGAGTGCATTTGTGTAGGATTCAGCAGTCGTAACTATATTGTCCAGCTGCATGGGTGTCATGAAGTTTGCCACTTCTGTCTTAAGAAGCATGAAGTTGGCTTTGGAGAAATTTTTTTTACCATGGTTTCCTTAATGGAGGGTGAGGGCGGGATGTGGATATCTAGGATGATTAGCTTATGGTCGAATCGGACCAACAAGGAGTTGATTTCAGGTGTGGACACCGGTCACTGATGTTGGTAATGACTAGGTCTAGGATATTGTTGCCTTTGGTGGGGGTGTGGATAAGTTGATCCAGGGCATTGGAATTTATGAATTACAGAAAGTGTTGAGCAAAGGAGTTTGTACATGAGTAGTTTTCCCAGTTAATGGTGGGGTAGTTGAAATCGCCCATTATTAGAGTGTTTGGTTGAACCATAATATTTTCCAGTATATCAAGAAAAGATGAGTGTGAATCCAGGGGCATGGTGGGGATCTGTAGCAAGCTACAAATTATATTGCAGTTTTTCCCAGAGTTAGTTGTACTTGGATAACCTCGATGCGTTACGCTGAGCAACTAGCCTGGAGGTGTGGATATCCTTAATGAATATGGACACACCTCCGCCTTTGTTGTTCTGGTCCAGGTTACATGGCCGAAAAGTGTGGTATGAGTTATAGCCTGGTAGTGCAGGGTGCTCTCTGGAGCCTTGAACCAGGTCTTAGTCACTGCACAGGTATCGATGTTCTCCATTTTAAGGAATGCCTTTAGTGATTGCATTTTGAGATTTAGACTTCTAGCATTGAGTAGCATTACCCTCAGTTTTTTCTTGCCTGTTCCTGTTATGATGGTGAATTTGTCATTTAAACCTAGCCTAAAAAAGGCACTATAGGGATGGCAAGATCCTTAGCCAGTGTCCGGAATCCCAGGGGCGACAGGTGCAGGCCATCCCTGGCAAAGCATTGTGGTCTTTCAACCATGTCATCCCAGGCAGACAGATGGATCCCCTTAGAATGACACCAGAAGCTTAGCCAATTGTTGAAGTCAATCATTTTGTCCTTGTACTGCAGTATCATTCTGGGCGATGGCAGAAAGCTACTCAGGGCTAGGGTCATACCTGCCTGGGCTACAAGATTGGAGAGCTCTTCCATGTCTCTTTTCATGTAGTCCAGGGAGGTATGTCTCAGGTTGTACACACCAACATGGACAATGACAGAGTCATATTTGTACTTCTTGTGGAGTGACCTGAGTGCTTGGGTTATGTGGCAGATCCTGGCACCTGACAAGCAACTGACAGTAACTTTCTCCTTGTTTAGCCTGGTGAGTGGGACATCAGTGTGCCTGATTCTAAAGTCACCTATGACTAGTGTGTTGGATACGTTGTTTTGCCTTATGGGTTGTGATTGAGTGGCACACTGAGTCTGTGGGCTGTGTGTCATTTGGGTTGTGTTGGGGGATGGCGGTTGCTTGCGTTTCTGCTTTGGAGGTCTCTCTTGCTTGAGCAGATTATTATGGAGAGCCACTGTGAATGTTTTTGTGTTTCTATGTGAGTGGTGTATATTTAGTGAGACTATGAGATTAGTGTGGTGTGGTGCAAGTGTTTACCTTCTTCTCTTGACTGTCAAGTTCAGTCTTGGTTGGAGAGAGCTTTATCTCCAGTTTGGCTAGATAAGTGCATCTCTCAGAGGTTGTAGTGTTGGGTCGTAGAAGGAGAGGGTTGTCTGTGTACATGAGGCAATTGCTACATTGCCCCAAGATGGCCAGATTCATCAGATAGACAGCAGAGAACACTGGGAGCTGACCCTTGAACATGCCTCAATAAAAAAAATATTTTCCTCTAGATAAGTGAGGAAAGTGAGTACAAGAGCTGTTTTTCTCTAAGCAAGTGAGGAAAGTAAGTACAAAAACTGTTTTCCTCTAGGCAATGAGGAAGGTTGAGTGCTGTAGTAATCTGTAGCTTATTTAGTGCTTACAACAAGTTCTGAACAAGTGCTGAGCACGAATAAGCAAATTCAAGTGCTTAAACTAAGAATCTGTATCTGGACTAGACTAGTTACAGGAAAGAAACAAGTGCAAATGCAGGCTTTTAAATCAGAAAGTTGAGAGAGATGGAAAAATTGCCCAAACGGCCAATAACTACAATTTCTGGGCCAGAACCACTCCTTATGTGGTAGATAGTTTACCTAGTGCTTACCACTCCCACTGATAAGCTAGCAGGCTTCCCTCCAACACAGAAAGGCTTGGGGGGGCTCAGAATCTTACAAACAGTCCTGGATGCAGCAAATCTGTATCTGGCCTAGACTAGTTACAGGAAAGGTGGGAAACAAGTGCAAACACAGGCGTTTAAACCAGAAGTTGAGAGAGATGGAAAAACTGCCCAAACGGCCAATAAACGGCAATTTCTGAGCCAGAAGCCACTCCTCTTGTGGTAGATAGGCTACCTAGTGCTTACCACTCCCACTGATAAGCTAGAAGGCTTCCCTCCAACACAGAAACGCTTGGGGTTAGGCTCAGAAGCTTACATACAGTCCTGGATACAGCAAATCTGTATCTGGACTACACTAGTTACAAGAATTTCGGAAACAGGCTTAGAGTTTTTTTTTTTAAAGAAAAGCAGCTAGAACAGCACTAAAACCAATTCAAGTGCAGAGCAAGCTAGCACACTTCAGTGTGTAGCAGTATTAAAGCAAATACAGCTTAAATAAATGCAATTTATTGAAAATGTATTCTGAACTGAATTCAATTATTGTTTTATTCAACTCTGAACAGTTAAAAAGTGCCATAAATATGCTTATCAGCTGAGAAGCACACTCAGTCAGAACACAGGGAGATTCTAGCAAAGGTTTTTTTTTATTATTAGTAAGGTGGAAAGGGAGAAAGGAGGAGCTTAACAAACTAAGTAGGTTGGCCTTCTCAAATATTCTCTCTGTAATTGGTAAAATGAGCTAATGACACTAGACCGGGGGGAGTGTTCCAGACGAAGTTTACAGTAGGGGCGCGCAACTGCAAAGTCATCAAGTATAAGAACAAGATACCAACAAGGAGGCTGGGTGGTAATACAGCACCAATATAAATAATAAGCAGATGTATAAATACAGCACAGTTCAAATTAAGTTGCAAAAAGTGTACTTATCAGTTTAGAATAGATTCCAACTCTGCTCACAGCAAGGAAATCTATCAGCTTTGCACCAGTTCACATAAATGCAGACTGTACTGGAATTACAACAGAGAAAATACACCTCATGCAATGACTAACAGCTAGGATGTGGGCTGGCTCAACAACCCCCTACCTGAAACTAGCTTCTGAGCTACCCTGAGAAAAAAAACAGAGTGGAGACAACAAAGGACAGAAACAATACAGCAACTGTATAAATAATAAGCAAATGTATAAATACAGCACAGTGCAAATTAAGTTGCAAAAAGTGTGATACATTTGATAACAAAATTTTTCCCTTAAAAGACGCATAACATGAGATTAGGTATAAGTGATCAAATCAACACAATGATTAAGGAAACACTTTCCCCTAGTAAATCAGTGGAATAATGAACGGCTGTATGCTGTATTCCTTCCAAATTGACAAAAGTACCTGGATACTTTCCTGCCAGCATTATTTGAATTGTTGCATTGTCTTGGCAACATAACCAGGAGAAAATAACAACATCCTACAAGAAAATAAAAACATCCTGCATCAGGAGATTACTTCAGTTTGTCCAGCACAGTCCTCTAAACAATGTATGCAGAATGCTAGAAGGTTTTGCTTTCCCCAGTGAACATTTCTGTTTTTTTCTTATTCTATCTTTACACGTTGTTTTCTTTTTGTATTATATGGCAGGTACCACAGTATATAAAAAACAGCTGATGACTACCGAAGGTTAGCATGGCATGATGATGCTGAAATGTTTTTAGAGAAGTGTCTGCTCCACTGTTTTTTCTTCCGAAACAGCAGCCATCAGATGCTTGAAATTAAACATGCTTTGATGAAATCCCATTAATTAATAGTTGGATCTCTTCTAATGGCTTGATGTCAAAATAAACATAATGTTTTTCTTAAATTAGTGACTTTATTTCTGAATGCATGGCATGCCTTGATCCTATATCAGTACTGTCAGATGTATTAGAAATTAATTTTCAGGGCAGCAACTGATGATTTTCAAAAAGGCAAAGTATTTTCAAGCTGATTAATGACATAGTTAATAATATTTTTCTTAGCATTCATTACTTGAAATGAGAATTGTGCAACAGGTGTTTAAAGCTAAGTAACTTGCCATGGTGGCAGCTTTAGGAACCTCAGGTGAATACTGGTAATGAGAGAGACTATCAGTTTAGAAGATGTCTTCTGCAGAATACTAGCAGATAGGAAGTGTCTGGATTCAACTAATAGCTATTGACAAGAAAGGAGGGCAGCATCTACCTTGACTATTGCTCAGGGCATCAGTGATTTGTCGTTGCAGAAATACTGGAGGGATCATGTGTGTTTCCAATGCCATCTACATGTTTTTTGTATATAATGTCTTATGGGCAATACTGTGACAGAATAAAGTGTTAGAAATACTTCTGCATACCACTTGTTCTTACTGCAGTATACTACCTGGTCCTACTGCTTTATACCACCTGTTCTTACTCCTGTATACCACCTGTTCCTACTGCTATATACCACCTGGTCTTACTCCTGTATACCACCTGATCTTACTGCAGTATACCACCTGGCATTGCTCCTGTATACCACCTGGACTTACTGCAGTATACCACCTGGTCTTACTGCTGTATAGCACCTGGCCTTACTGCCGTATACTACCTGGTCTTACTCCTGTATACCACCTGGTCTTGCTGCAGTGTACCACCAGGTATTACTCCTGTATACCACATGGTCTTACTGCAGTATGCCACCTGGTCCTACTGCTGTATACCACTTGTGAGAATAGCCAGTGTGCCTGCAAAATGAGCTATACTAGACATGGCCCACTTGAAGCACTCCCCAGGTTAGACCTAGGATGTAGTGGAGGGATTATGTCTCTCACTTAAGATGAGAATGGTTAGCATTCACATAGGATGGGTTGTAGACTGTCACTGAGAATAAAATAGTCTAGATTATCCTGCTTACCTCGCTCCTGCCATGCCCATTAACAGAACAGACAATTTATAGATGGATGGAAAGAACATTTTCATTCCATATTCTTTGAGTCCATTATTTTACTGCTTGCTAATATCCTGTGTTATTTCATTGTCTGACATCAGCAAGAAAATCAAATCCATCACTCTCTTGCATTAGTCAGAAAATATAAATAGTTTTCTCAAAGTCAAGTGTTTATCACTGATGGCTAGGGTCATGTGCAAGGACAAAATGGTAGATGTCTGCAGAAAGATAATACTGACAGGTATGAAAGCTACATGTTAAGAAACCCAGGACCCAGCTGAAGACCGCTCCTTTCTCCTTGTTAGGTATATTATGCTAATAGTGACCACTGCCCCTTCTTCTGAGATGCTTTCTCCTCTTCTTTCCCTTGGGCAGGTGTAGGATTGAATGCATAAGCATCTACAGTACCTGCTTTTGGAAATGCCTTTCTGCACTATAAGATGTAGTGGATGTTCTTGAGGCATAATAGATGTAGCGTCTTATGTCAGCAGGCCACATTTCTGAATATGAATAGAGATCTGTGACTTTTGTCAGCCACCTTTAGAAAAATGGTTATGTTGAGTGAGAACTGAAGAAGGCTCAACAGGCCCTCTCACACCTGACCTTTAAACCTCTATACCCCTGTGTTAGATTATGACAACGTTTTCAGTATATGAGAGAAGATTGCTGAGTGAAAGCATCACTCTCAAGCAGGAGAGCTGGCATACCAGTTATGGTCCTTACCTCACAGGTATGATTCACCTGTCAGTGTTAGGCTTTGCATTGGCCTCTCGATCTATTGTACCAGTTCTAGCACATTCTACTTTATTGCATACTTGACCAGTATTTAATTTTATGTCAGCTGAGTCCTTGTCCTCGATCACTGTTATACTCCAGTACAGAAGTTGCAAAAATTGATCAGTTGTACTAGCCAGGAATGATAGTTTTCTCCCATTCTCGTATTTTGTCCATGGCTATGTTTGGAACAATCCCAGTTCCAGTTCTGAAGACTATGAACAATATGAGTCTTCTTTCTCTAGCAGTCCTTCAGATCCCACATTTTGAGAAGCTGTCAGACATATAAAGTCAACTTTGAAGTGAGCTTTTACCCCTTGTTCCTGCATGACACAGCATCTCAAGAATTATTCACCTTACAGACTTATGAAATTGATAGCCATTTCTGATATAAAGCACATGCCTATTAGATTTATTTTTTGCATGGAAGCATGTGACTTTAGGTCATTTAGCACCTAAGAATGTTGATCATTTATACTGGCTACTCCTTTAAATGGACTTCTCACTAGGCACTCCAAGGTAGAGCCACGTATCATTTTTTCTCCTCAGTTACAGAACGTAAAAACCTATAAATATATCCAGTTAACAACTCTGGCAAAATAATGTGTACATCTGCCAAACAGAGTGCATGGTACCTTCACTGCTCGTATTGTGTGTTTCATTCCCAGACTACTCCTGCAGAATGATCCAGAGAAGGCTGTTTTGGCTTTGCAACTTGAATGACTAAAAAACTGTAGGGAAAATCCCAAAAACATATTTTCTCCAAGATCTTATGAGATATATATAGTACAATTGACACAACAAATATAAACCTAGGCCCATAAGCTCTGTTGCATAGTTTCACATGTGGCAGGGTTTGGTTTCTCCTCATCTTACAAGAAACTGTAACAGGCTATCTTAGCTTACTCCCTTGTAGAACATTCATTTTAGCAAACTCTCAGCCATCCATGAGGATGTCCAGAAGAGGAGAGAAGCAAAGCTGTTTGATTGCTGGAAAAAATAAAGAGGTGACAAGTCTGCAAAACACAAACCACCTTGTTAGCAGTGTCCTTTAAGAATGTATCTCCATCTGGTCATTCAACACTTCTGGTTATGTCCCTAAAGCAGCAGTGTACATTTATTCCACTGGACACAATTCATCCAGGAAAGCTATTACAGAGGATAAATGGGTTCTTGACTTCCTTCAAAAAGATCATCATATAAAGTTACCCAGGCCTTCTATAGTTTGACCCCTTCCTAATAGAGCAGCTAATTTAAATGAAGCTTCTAGCATAACCTCAGACAGTAATAATAAAAGGAACTCTGGGAAAACTGTCATTAAATTCTACCCTAGAGTCTTCCTAGATCCAAAACTTTTTTGTGGGGGGAGGATAAATTCTTCTTTCTGGATTTAAGTGAAATCAGCTGTCGCATACTTTATGGGATGTCCTGCATAGCTACAGTTCAAGCCCGATTTATCTTCCAGGTGGACATTTAGATGGTATTAATAATGGCAGAGTGTGAGCACATCATCGTATGGCAATAGCATAAGACGATCCTGTGCTTTACATTCACAGGACGCACTTTCACAACATACGAGTGTTCTACTAATTGATGTTTCTTCAACTTCCGAATCCTTTATCAATGTTTAGATTGTGGTTATTGAGACCACTGAGCAGAAGAACCTGAATGTATTTAATTACATGCACAAACAATTTCTGGTAGTTTCAAACTGGGAATCACCAGTTTGTGATGCTAATTTTTTCTCCATCTTCACTGCAATCACTTAATGTCACTAGAGATGTAAACTATCCTCCATGTTCTTGGTGTAGTATACCCCTTTTATAGGGGTAATCCTGTACATGGTCAAAGGCACACTTTTCTGATTACAATGATGGTCTAGAGCAGGGATCTGAAACTCATGGCCCTCAAACTTCAAGTAATCCTCAAATCAGCATAATTATATATAAGGGAAGTTACCACTACTTTTCTAGCTACACAGACTGCATTTCCTTTTGTCTTGGAGATTGCATTCCTTACCTGAATTTGTTAGTCTTCATACAGCATAGGTGGTTATTGAGTTTCAGACCCCTTGCCTAGAAGGTCAGGAATCTGGCAACCTGTGTTATATCAAATAGGTGGGTGCAAACTGTTCCAGTGATGCCTCTTTTATTACCAATAGCAGTAGTAGTATTGCAGTTCTCCTCTCCAACTTTCACACATGGGGCTTGCAGTAGAAAGATATTGGGTAACAGATGGAAAGATGTCATTCTGTCACTCTCTCTTTCTCTCAGGTTTTCTGATTTTGGATTGCTACTTCCATTAGTTAGAAGAGCAAGTTGCATGCTACAATACTGAAATGGGGTTTCCATTTCTTCCTGTTTTTCTTCCTCTTTCTCATTGCAGTCTCTCATGTTGAATGAATTTTTGGAGGATTATGGAGCTCAATGTTTGTATACCCTGGTCCAGAGGTCATGTATTCTACTGTAGAAGTATCTCCATATCAGTCTTGCCATGATAACGGTATGCTTTCTGACCTTGCAGGAGAAAAAGCAGAGCTGAAATTTGAGCATCTTCTTGTGAGATTGGACAATTAGACAAGCAATGGGGGATATACATGTGAACCATTTTTACAGCAAAACAATTCATGTTTGGAAACTGGACTGCCAGCAGATGCTGATTTCTAGTTGTAGTTGATATTTATAGCAAACCAAATGTCCTAAGAACACACTGCAGCATAGCTGAAGCTCTCACCTAGATGTTCATATTTCTGAGTCAGCTTTTAGCTGTATCCTGAAACTGAGGCTATACAAAGATCAACCAATGTGCATCATCCACATGAATATAGTCCTATCCAAGTTCCCCTCAGCCACCCCCTACATGTGGCAGTTTTAAGTTACTGAGGGATACACTCTCAATGAAATGAATTAAGAAATGAATGTTTTACTAACTCTGGGCATCTAAATGTGCATTTAATCCACTCATTTGATAGGAAATATATGTGTAAAAAGACCAAACCGTATTCTTATTTTCACTCTGTAACCCAGATGAACATGGTTCCAGCCCCATCCAAAACTAGACTCTCCAGGAGTGATTACAGTCTGAATACTGGTGGCTCTAACATTTGTTTAGGATGACCAACTAATCTTAGAACTTGGTTTCTATGCTAGTAACTTGTCCTAGAAGATCTGGACAGATTGCAGACTACCAGCCATCCTGTACTCAGACTGTCTGTAAAGTTAAGTGGAAAATATTATTTTTACTGGTTGACAGATATAATTTTCTTCCTTTCAGTTCAGGTCTCTAAATCTATCCTGTTTATTTTGGGCAGCACCAATGGCCTTACGTTGGTAGCTTCTGCATCTCTTATTTATGGAACAAAAAAAAATGCCCTACCATAAACTGATAAATAATGTTTGAAGGAAATATTTTGCATGAAAGCTTTGGTTAACAAGGTATCTACACTCTCAAAACCTGGAATTTATTATCAACATGGTTTCAACCTGTCTTTCACACAATTATCTTGGCAGTCCTAAAGGTTATAGCAAGAGAAATGTTATTCCTGGTGCCCATTTCTTTATTCCAGCAGATTTCTGACATTTAGGCTGATATGAGCGAACATCCTTGTGATAATGTGAGGTATTGCCATCTGTGCCAGAGAGAAGAGGGCAGTGTATGTGTAACATATGCCAGCATAGTTAGCTGGAATTTTGTAAATAGTCTTGTAAATACTTTTCTGTCAATTGACTGTCACACTGACTTGTGCAAATACTTATGTTAAAAATATATCAACAGTGTTATTTTAACTGATTAAATGTTTATGTTTAAATAAAAAAATCTATAATTTTCAAATACTGAGCTGATCTTAAAAAGAAACAAGCTCTGAGTTTGAACTGTGCTGGAGTCATGTGATCAAATGTGATGTCATTCTATAACCAGCACTAAGGGAATGGAACTCACAGATCAGCTTGTTTTATTTTGTTATCTTTGGAACCTGATATAAAAATCTATAACGGTTATCACAGTGAGTTCAGTTGTAGTCACGTAGAAGTTGGAAGATAATCACCTTGTCTAGTGGAAGTAAGCTTCTCAGCATGTCATCTTGCCTTGCTGAATTAATTAAGTTAATTAGGGGACAGTTCGACTTTAGACAGTCAGGAATTGCAATGAGATTAGCTAAGTATTATTTTTCTGCATCTGCTTGAATCTGTCTAACTGTGTTATTTTTCTCTCTCCTGTGATTGAGACTCTGATGTTTATTGCACTTAAATATTTAGTATTCTCTTGTTTTCTATCTTATAATTTATTACTAAATATTGCTATACCTTTTATTGTGGCTGGTCTTTTAGAGATTACTTTTTAACATCTTGAGTACGTGTGCTTATTCTAGTGACGCCTTGGCCTCTCTGAAAAGCCTTGCTGCTTGGGTTACACTCTACCATTTATGTTACTATTAATTTTACTTAGTATAATTGGATACCCTTGTAAGAGCCTGACAGTGACTGGCTGGTTTGCAGCATTGTTACCTTACTGTTTGGGCAAAAGGGGGCACAGCTAGTAAATCTGTACCAGCCTTTCACAGGGGTATGTTTGTGTGTGTGCGTGTGTGAAAATCAGGTGTGGGTGTGTCAGAAACTTGGAACTGCTCTTTAGGGAAAATGCGCTTGATCTAGAGAGCTGCATTTGAAAATAAAAATCCATCCTGGTTTTAGTGACCTTCTCTCACCACTGTCAGTGGTGATGATTGAGGCTCCTTAATTATTGACCCCATGGTAATGAGAAGCTGTCACAATCCTTACTTAGTATTCTGTGAGGACTGGATCTCTAAATTAATCCTCATCTACCCCAACTCACCATTTTGGTTTCTGAATCATTGATCAACCAAATTATTAATTTTATTAGTTTATGTCTGGGTTCTATATGCAGAGAAGAATGTGTCCTCCATAGCGTGGATGTTTAAAACCAGTTATGGCTTAACATCCATTTGCTACATGAACAGAGGAAAATAACTAGATATTCATGTAAATTTCTACTTTAACAACAACCAAGCAAACATTATTCAGGTGGTTTGCTACTTGCATTGTTCTTTGCTAGAGGAAGTTTAATATGATTTTATGACAGTTTGTTAAAAAGAGACAAACCCAAGATGATAGCTATTCTGAGGGCATGTTTTAGTAACATATTTATTGCAGAAGTATAGGTCATGGATACTTGTTCAAAAGGAGTTACTTTTACAACATAGTATAATGTGGACCTCATGTCTTTAGTAGGCCATCCTCTGAGGAGCTGTCTTTCATCTTGTCCTGCTCTGAAATTTAATTTCTGCCTTTTGAAATTCAGTTATCCCATTTTGGTATTTGGAATATTATCTGAGATTGTTTTGAAGTGTCCCATTCATTCTTGAGGACCCCTTCAGTGTAAGCTATATATTATAAACAAAGTTTTTAGTTGAGTAATATTGATGCTTAGAAAAACTTGACATTCTCAAAATGAGAAGACCACAATCATGGATTTTGGTGCACCATCCATGACGATAGTGACTTCCAATCATATAGCCATGTTATATCATCCCCAAGTCATATTGAAGGAGGTGAATGGTCAGAATTATCTAGGCATAGTAGTAGACTGTAAACGTAGTTCCAACAAAGGTGCAAGCATTGCTGTTAAGGTTACAGACCAAAAAAAGATGGAGTCTGTGGAAGAGAAAAGAGAGCTGAATACTGAAACTTGGCATACTCTGGTTACAGTAGTACTGTTGTCTAAGTTTGTGTATAGACTTCTGATACTTTATGATCCTCAAAACAGTCCAAGGTGTGCAGTTACGCAATCAACTTCTAACTTTCTATTGATAACTGGCATGATTACTTAATCAGAAATACTACTGTTTGGATCTCATTTTAAAAATCCGTCAGACTGCTGTATTAGTGAAAAAATGCCATTATGTAATCAGCTTTATATCTCTCCTTTGATAACTATGAATGAATAAGACAGGAATACACATATATCTCTATAAATAGCATTTTCTTCCTGTATTTGCTAGGTATTTATGTGCTTGCATTCAAGAAAGTCTATTATTTGCTACCATCTTGCATAAGATTTGCATTGTACTGGATTTGTTATTTCTACCCTACATATGTTGGTACAATAAACAGGTGTACATTAAATAGATCTTCAGTATCTCATTACTTATGTTTCATTCATGTTCTGCACATTTATTTGTGCTGTATGTATAACTGAAAATAATCTGGTGTATATAGTTCTATGCATCAATCCATAAGACCCTT
The DNA here is from genome assembly GCF_019279795.1 of Protopterus annectens. Classification (NCBI taxonomy): domain Eukaryota; kingdom Metazoa; phylum Chordata; order Ceratodontiformes; family Protopteridae; genus Protopterus; species Protopterus annectens. Next base: position 428,557,796 of record NC_056732.1, on the reverse strand, counting down.
TTCTGCACATGGAGTCAGGGTGTCATGTCAACATTGACTATCATCTAAGCCAAATGTTCACACTGACTTCTGGCTAGCCCTGCTATGATGTGTCATAGTATACTGTATGCCCCTTCTTCAGAGTAGTTCATCTGCTGAGGAGCTGTCCTTCATATTATCCTGCTGGTATATATAATAACAGTTTTACTCCTGAACATTGATCTGTAGTTGCTATATAATTGCATTATATGCTGGTAAAATAATCAGGTAAATATGATCCTACTAAACAGGCTTTCACATTTTCTATGTCTTTCAAAATTAATTTCATGTATTGTAGAATTTATAACCACATTACTGTTTTTTTTTTTCTTTGTATTGTGGTACATTTCTCTTCTGGAATCCTTTGGAAATTAGTTCTGTGAAGAACCAAGTCAAGAAAACATAAATAAATAAATAAGTTAAAAAGGATAGGACTTCAAGAGAGCTTTCTATAGTTGGAGTGATGTTCCTTCCCTTCTGTCCCATTGTTTGGTATATCAGGATGGCTGTCACTGTGACAGCAAAACTTCTAAACTTGTCAATTAATACATTTTCAGTCTGGCACTATCTTATGTCTAGCAGAGGTATAAAGAAAACAAAAGGTAAGGATCCTGAAGGCGCACATGAATCCTTTAGCTTTAGTGCTGGGAATCTGTGAAAAGGCCATAAGGGCAGGTGCTGCTAAGCACAATGGGTTTAGATTTTTATGAAGAGCCACGCAAGAGAGCACAGAGGTATTTACCCGAGTGTTCCAGTTGATAGCTATCTGAAAGATTGGCTGTTATGGCAAGTCCTCATGAGTTTTATGTTTTACTTTCCATTGGACTAAAGCTGTTGGTGTAGTACTTGGCATTCATTCCCTTCATGTAATATTTCAGAGATCTGCTGTTAGGTGACTTGTGGCTGGCCTACAGTGCAGTCACTGATCTTGCCATAATGGAAATGCTGCACATCTGCATATCAAATGGGACAAGAGTCACTCACTCCAGGGATCTTAACCTAGCCTGTGACATCAACAGAACATACTGGACAGATATGTCTCCCAGAGATTGTTGCTCCTTTGGAATAGACTCCCGATTCATGTCAAGCAGAGCTCCTCACTGACCATGTTTAAGCTTAACCTGGAGAATTGAATGGGAGACCATAAATTCACCCTGGGGATGGTGCCCATGTCCCTTATGGACAGAGGTAGTCTGTGCTGACCTTAGACTTGCTCTGAAAATAACAATCATCTGTCCAAGGTCTTTTGGGGTAAGTTGGTTATAATATAGCAAATACTGTAAGAGCAACTCGGTTATAACATGGCTAGGCTTAGAAAGGCTCCAGGGCCATTAGCATAGTAACCTCTTATGAACTTATAACCTTCTATCTTAGAGCTCTTTGTGCTGCTATGTATGTTATGTGTGGGTGTAGAGATTTCTAGTTTAATTATGGTGCATAACTTAGGTAGTTGTTTGGTGCAAAACAAAGAAGGCTGCATACACTGCTGAGAAATAAAGGTGAAATGAAATATAAGAACAGAAAAGGAAAATTGTTAAACCCGCAGTGAAGAACAAACTTTTAAAGGCTAAAGTCCTGAAATTTTGTAGCTTATTACAGAAAAAAAATTAGTTAAAATTGTACTTAGTTAGTGCCTGAATAGGTAATGCTCTCACCCTTGGTGCTGGAAGATCAGAAGACTATAGGTTCGATTCCCACAAGATGTGCTTAGATAGTTTCCACAAATGAAAATACAGTGCAGCATAAGGGGTTGCTGCACTCCTGAGTATATGCTGTCCTGTAGAGAACATGTTTAGCTGAGGTCCCATCTGCCTGAATTGGTGGCAGATCAGGTGGATGTAAAAGATCTCACAGCTCCTATAGAAAACTGACTTGGGAAAGTTCCCCAGTCCCCTAGCAAATTTACATCAGCCAGTATCAATGACAGCTCGGGATCTGCTTGTCATTCCCCCTAACACTTTGCCCTGGGTGCAGCTGCACCCTGAGTGCCACCCTAGCTGCTTCTCTTTGTAGGAGATGAGATAAGGAAGAGGGAGGTCATTGAATTTTTTTTTTTTTTTTTGGATTGGGGATGTAACACGTTTGCCAGTTTTAAAAATTTGCTAAAGACTACTTGAACAGAAATGTTGTTCGAATAAATGGTAGTTAACTAAGGAAACTGTTCTTTTGAGCTGGCTGTAGAATCTGAATTGTTTAAACATAGGAAGGCCCTTTACTAAGTTTAGTACTAGTGGTTGTAAGAAAAGTTACAACTTAAAAATCAAAATCTAAATGCAAACCAATTGCAATTGAAGTTTTGAATGTTGTAAAGAAAAAAAGTAGTAGAAGTGAGATCTTTAGAACAAAAATGAGTACATTTTAATAAATAAATATAACTGGTGGGAACAATACATGTAAAATTGAGTTCAGGTGGAGGAGTGATATTAAAATGAATTAGGAAGTGAATGCTTTATGTAATGTTGGATCGAATGAAAACTGTTAAAAAGAAAACCTACATGTACACTGTATGATGATAATAATGGAACCTGTTATTGTAATTTGTTTTCTTTTCTGTTAATATATGTGAACTCATGTTGCATCTCATAATTAGACAATTTACTAAAGATACTTAAAAATCAATTGAGTGACAACTTATGGCAGAGAACTCCCTGGAGAGGAATGTTTCCTTTTTTAATCAAATCTTTTATTACACATCTCTCTTACTTCATTTAGATGAAGAAATCACATCCTTTAATAAATGTTCAGAAATGATACAAATACTGTAGTTAATCATTCAATTTAAGGTGCACAAAACTGCCTCTATAGAAATACCAGAATATTTATGACATAATATACTGCAGAGAAGATCTGCAACTGTAGATAACCAACCACAACGAACACTGAGCAAACTCAGCAACAGTAAGAAAATAAAAAACAACACCAGGCTTTGAGCCAAATATTTAATACACTTTAGTGCCTCGGCCAAATAACCTTCAAGAAGTGATACAAAATACAGCAAAAAATCTTCCCTTTATATACCAACCCATCATCAATTAACAAATAATTAAACAATAAAACAATTAAATTAAACACTTCCAATCTAACTCCAGATTAAGTTCTACTGGAGCAAGAGTGTTATATTTTAAAATGTAAATTGCTTCTTTGAAAAGCAGCATATTTTTTAACAACCTTTCATTACCAGTTTTTAAAGAAACTTTTTCCAAAATAGTTGCCTGTAATAGAGTATGATTCCGATCATGTTTCTCAAAAAAGTGCATAGCTATAGAACTTTCCATACTATTCTTTTTTATATCTTTAATGTGCTCTTGTACTCGCACCTTTAACTTTCTTTTACTTTGTCATATATAATAAAGATTACAAGGGTACCTCAAACAGTAAACAATACCTTCTGTATTGCACCCATAGCTACCATTCACCATAAACTTATTTTTATTTATCTCAGTAAAAGCAGGCACAATATGTCTACATGTACTACAATTATTGCATGTTATTGTACCATTTAATCTAGGGGACCTAACTAAATTGACATCCGGTAATATAAAATAAGTCTTAACTAATATGTCTTTTAAATTCTGTCCCCTCTTATATGACATACATATTTTTTTACTAATAATTTTTTGTAACAATACATCATTTTGTAAAAATTTCCAATAATGAACAATAACTTTATTAACTTCTTCACTTAAAATATTATATGTAATTACAAAGAATATTTTATTTTCTTCATTCTTTTTGGCTCGCTTAACATTTAATGTGCCTCCTCTTTCTTTAGTATGATTAATTTTTTCAACTGCCCTATTTAATATTTTCTCATCATAACCCCTTTGTATAAACATCGCCATTGTTTGTTTTATTTCCTTCTGTAAATCTGTACTATTATTACAGATTCTACAGACTCTTAACAGTTCCCCATAAGGTAATGCTTGAACTGTGTGTGCTGGATGACAAGTAGTACCATGTACAAATTGACTACCATCCATAAATTTTCGATGAATGGAAGTTTTAATAAACTGATCTTGATCCCCACACAAACATAGATCCAAAAAATTAAGTCCCACATTGTAGTCCATCAAACTGCAATCCATACTCATTATTATTCAAATCCTTTACAAATTCATAAACATATTGTTTTCCATTTCACATAAAAATATTAAATCATCAATATATCGAAAATAAAATATAACATATTGTTGAAAGAAACAATGTTTGTACACATAATCCATTTCAAATTTTCCCATCAATAAATTTGCATACATGGGGGCAAAAGATGCACCCATGGCTGTCCCTTGTAATTGATGGCATATTACATTATTAAAACTAAAAAAATTATTAAGAAGACAAAATTGTAATATTTCTACTATAAAGTTACATACTGGAGTATCTTCCAAAAAATATTGTATAGCTGCAATTCCATCTTTATGTCTGATAGTAGTATACAAACTTTTTACGTCCAAGAATAGCCAATACATATGTGGATTCCAATGGACAGTTTGTATTTTCTGCAGAAAGTCAAAAGAGTCCCTGATATAGGATTGTAGTCTGGCCACATACAGAAACAAGGAATTATGTAAAATAACTCCTATATTATGCAGAAAGTAGTTAACTGCTGATACTATAGGTCTCCCAGATCTGCATCTGTCCTAATGTAGCCCCCCCCCCCCCAGAAAGGCAGCACCCGAGGAAATATCCCCAAAGCATCATCTCTCAGAATGTATTTGCCTTAGTGCAAGTTCAAGGTAGTGTAAGCTATATTTCATTTGTGAAGAGGGTTTTCTGTCTCCCATAATATGTGTGTGACCAATGTGTTAGTATATGTAAGAAAGTATGGAGTTCAGTGTCCCACTCATGGAAGGTACAGGGGGGATTGCCACATCCAAAAATGTGTTATTGATTTTCAACAAATGCACAGTATACGTGCATTCAGGGAAAATGAATTATGTGGTATACATGCAGGAAGTCTGAATCATTTTGGATTTGCTCTAACTGAGTCTATTGTTACAGCAGCTCTGGTTTCACATGTTGTTTACACACAGTGGGTCTCTGCATGGAATTCTAAGAGTCACAAAAAATACAAAATAAAATCAATTAGCAGAGCAAACTATCTTAAAGATAATTCATGTATTTTGACATTTTTGCAGTTTTAGAAAAATATCCGAAATCATGTAGCAAGTCAGCTGTAACCTTTTATTTATTTATTTATTTATAAATGGTTGACTATGGTAGTGTATTGATCCCATAGAACCTATTTCAGTATCAGCCTGCGGTAAACACAACAGATACATGATATTATATACAGAATGAAGGATACATTCCAATATATGGATATATTATATACAATGTGAGCATCAGATTTACAGCTTGAGCAGAATGGATACATAACAATATATACACAGTAACTGACAAAACATAATATACGCATGAGTCATATACAAAGTGGATATTAAAGGTCACATGCTGATAACATTGCAAAGAAAGGTAGAGTTGGTTCAAGATATGTAGAAGAAGGGTAGGAAGAGCTTAAATTATATGACTAGAGAGATAGTAGTTACAGTTTATTCAAATTTTGTAATGTGCTTTTACTTCTGCTTGGAAAATGGTGTATGAGAAATTATCTTTAAAATTAAAAAGTAGAGATCCCCACAGTTTGGGACCATGGACTGAGAAAGCATGGTCTGTGCACTGAAGCCTAGTTTGTGGGGTTTGTAGGAGAGGACCTGAGTGGTTAAGGTTTCCAAGGTTATATGTTGGGGCATCTCTGAATAATCTGGAGGCTAGTGGGGGAAAGTCTCACCTGAAAAGTGGAAATAGTTGAGAGGTAAATAGAAAGTCAGCACATTATTTCACAGGTAGCCAACCATTTAGGTAGAGTCTAGCTGATGGACCTGCCATCTTCGTGTTCCTGTATATACTGTATTTCTTAACATTTTATGATAATTGGGCTACTGTGTTTTTTCCTGCAAACTGTAATGAACTCCAAAATCTTTACCAGATCAGTCTTTAGAAGTATACATTCAGATGTTGACAGCTGAGGTACACAGTATGCATGTCCTAGCAAATCCCTTCACCTGTGTATCCCAGTATTTCTTTCAGTGGATCAGCATGATGTCTCTACTTTTTTTCTGCCACAGAACAGAGAGCAAGGCCTTCACAGAGGTGAATAAGCAGGTATTGGACTGAGTCACATAAACAGCATGTTTCTTAACATTAACATATGGGTATATTGTGTTGTTCACACTGCAGATATCAACTGAGCAAAATCTAGTTAGATGCTGTGTTTATATGTCATAATCTGCATGCATTAAGAAAAAAAGCCGGCAACAGGTTAAAAACTATCAGATAGCTAAAGTATTTCATTATGAAATAATGAGTGAAAAACCCAACTTAAACAGTCATGGCTATAAATGCATAAAACTGAAAATAACTTGAGTGAACTCAGAAACGCTGGCATAAATTAAGAGAAATTCATGACCTAAGACCTTGTTATCCTGCAGTGAGTATAATAAGACACCTCTCCTACTGATTCAGCCTTGCTGTCATCTCCTAGCTGTCCCTACCCAGCAGATAATGGCAGACCACTGCAGAGCAAGGTGACTAAAGTGTTTGAAGCCCTCTCTTCAAAATACAGCATTTTTTGTAAGGAAGTCTGAAATCTCAGCTAAAGCTAGGGAATGAAGGGGATTCTTAAACTGCTTTTTTAAATGTTGTGCCACTGTAATCACTTGCAGAATAACATGTTTAATAACTTCAAATGTTCTAGTTCAGAGGCAGTCATAGAATCCATGTGAGACATTTCTGATCATTACTTCTTAGGGGTGCTTTTGGCATCCTGACTGCCTGTGAATACATTTTATAGGGTTTCTGTTCGATGTGGCAAATTGACATACAATATAGCTTAGCGATTAAAGGAGCTATATATAGTTGACATCACTCATTGCACAGATTTGCATCTTGTAACTTCCTCTTACACATTGTGTGCCTCTAAGGCATTCAGTTAACTTCTAGATCCTAGATTATCCTGAAAACAGACAATTGCAGGAGCAGTGCTTAATCAGGTTAACTAATTAGTTATGGCAGTCGTTATGTGAACCACACATTAAAGTTCAGTATAATGTGACACGAATTGCTTTCTTCTCTGGCAGACAGCATACAGAACTTTACAGAAAGTAAATGAAATGAAAAAGAGATCAAAGCGCACAGGAAAATCTGTGACACGTCTTTAAACAAGTACGACAAGCTGCTGCTTTGATGTGGGGCAAAGTAAGAAGGCTAAGGGAATTTTGAGAAATGCTGCTATGTATTTCTTCTTAACCAGAAAATGTAATGTGGCAAAGAATGCGTCATATGAAACAATGGATGCCTCATGGCAAAACAAAACACAGTACATTGTACTCCCATGGCAAGAAATTAAGTGTAGTCTGTTCTTTTTGGAAACATAGTTACCAGCAATCAGGTATAGTCAAGTAGTTTACAGAACAGTGGCTAGTTAAAAAATTGACACAAGAAAAATTTTTAGAAATGATTTTCCCAATTCCATATTTCTTGCTGTATGCCCTATTTATAAAGTCTAGGAACCCTACACATCAAATTGCTTAATGCTGATATTAACATTAAAATGTGCTTTAATTTGCAGCTACAGATATGTACTTCATTTAGATTTTTGGGTTTCAGGATATGAAATGTGTTTGCTAGTTTCGGTGTCATAATATATTTTTTTCTGATTTCATTTGAATGGATGATTCAGTTGGCCACATTTACCACTATATTGCTGATCAGTGGCTTAACGTGACTTAATACACTTTTGTGCTTGTTTATCAGGTTTGTACATCAGATATTACATCTCCAGTAATAATAATATTGTGTTTGTTCATCTTTGAATGTGCTACATTTTATTTAGTCATAGAATATGTAAACAACACTGCCCATAAGTAAATTCTTTGTTAAGTTCATTATGCACACATTCTTTGGAATGTTGTTTTGAAAGCTACCCTTTTCATAATTTTAGAAACAATATCTGCACAATTTTATAATGCAAATCTATGTGTGTGCATTAGAAGCATTTAGAATATGAAATGGTTTATAGGTAAAAATGTGTCATGTTTCAGTTGTGACAGTACCTGTCAAGAAAGCTTTTGATGTATTTATAAAAATGTCTTGAAGGCTGCTAAATATAAAATGTCTATTACCTTTGATGTCCTAATGTTTAGTTCTGTTCAGCTATTATCTGAATAACTGCATTTTTCCAGGTTATGAGACTGAGAGGTGGCAGATCTTAAATGTGGCATTGAATGATGGGCTTTCTGAGTAATGTATTGACAATAACCAGATTAGCATTTAATTCATGTTATTGTGCTTTGTTGTAAAAACATGGTACTCAGAAGTATGGAAATGAGGCTTCTGAAATAATCTTCTAATCACTGCCATTATATTGATTTGAACATGTCCCTGCAGACTTCAGCACAGTCATTCTTATAGTACAGCATGTGCATTGAGGTATAAAGAAGGATAAGCAGAATTATGGTAGCCATTGCAACATTCGGTTTTATTTACTTCTTATTAATGCATTGAGACTTTAAAGACACAGTTGTCTGTTTTAAGTCATACCGCAAGGGATGCATTAAGTAATTTGTTTGCAATCACACATAATTCCAGTAATGCTTCTGGGATCAGACCCCTGTATGCAGGTTGCAACCTGTTTGATAAAACTTAATAGAAGAAATTATTTAGTTGTTACAGCAGAGACATGGACCACTTTTGCTGTAAGTTCAAGTCCTACAAGGCAGCTCTATCTGGCAAATTATTGTTTCATGATGTTATAATCCACTATGGATTAAGAAATAAATGAAACTGGGACAGGTTGCTGGAAATTAAAAAATGCCGGTTAAGCTGCAGACAGATATATGCTTTTTTTTTGGGGGGGGGGGGGGCTTCATGCTTTGATTCTAGAGATTAAATTAGGGAAATTATTGTGTGTCCTGCTTCATTCAAGCATTTATAATATAAAAGCAAATTCACACAGATGGAAGCCGTCTGTTTCAAACAAATCTACTGAAGCAGAAGAAGCAGACATGGTGGAAAAATATTTTAGATCCAGGTCCTAACCAAAACACCACCTGTTTATATAGGGGGAAAGAACTCCAGATTAGGGAAATTGATACTAACAATAAATGTCAGTAATAGGAAAACATAGCAGATACCTAACACAGCTTGCAAGATAGTTAAGTAATCTTCTGCTGCAAGTCTGGCATCAATATCCTTCAGAAATAAACTAGGTATGTGGCCTGCCTCAGTGGCATGGAAGGATGAAGCCCTGACCGTGGTTCAAATAATCCAGGGTGGATTAGTGGATTGGGGGTTGGGTGATCTGGGTGGAGAACAGCCTGAGTCAGTGGTTGATGCGAGATCACCTATCCTGGAAGGAGGGTGGTCATCTAGCCAACTGTAGTTCCAGCTCCTACTGGAAAGAGAGGTACACAAAAATGTAGTGTATGAGTCACTTATTTGCCCTTTGTTCTGCAAGCTGCATTCATGTGGTAGCCTTCATGTGGCATCTGTGACAATATGTACAACCCTAAGATAGGGTACTGCAGGCCTCACATATGCTAGCATATCCATCAGCCACTGGGGGGGGGGGTAATCCAGAAAATAATGTGGTCTGCCTGGATGACAGCACCCTGCAAATGGGAGAAAATGGTTTCCATGGGCCAATCCTCTATGCACCCCTGCCCCCTCTGGTATTTAAATGAAATTGCACCACAGTGAGGAAAGGACATATACCTTTACCTGCTATAACACTGATTTTGTCAATATTTTGTGTTATAGATATTTTTTGGTCTATATTTTTCATATCGGTATTCTAGATATCTATGTGTGTATATTTTGTGTTATAGATATTTTTTGGTCTATATTTTTCATATCGGTATTCTAGATATATATGTGTATATATATATATATATATATATATATATATATATATATATATATATGAAATTGTCAGTTATACCATTTAAAATAGAAAACATCAAGCAACCTCATAAATAGTTACATTCAGTGCTACCTGAAGTAATCTTACTAAAGTGATTGCAAATGTAAACCATGCAGTTCGATTTGTGATCAAATTTAAACACAAGATAAGTGTGTATAGTGACAAATGCTGTAGCACTCATATAATTATATCTTTACCTCTCTCTCTCTCTTATACACATATATATATATATATATATATATATATATATATATATATATATATATAGAGGTTCATAGGTTGGTACCAAGCTATTGGCCCTCGGGCCTGTAGAAGCCTAGCCATAACAATTCGCTGGCTATTACTTCCCACAGTATTTACTTCCCTTTATTTTATATATATATATATATATATAGCTAGGACTTTTGATCGAACGATCAAAAGCCCGCATCCATTACCACCAAAAACACTTTAATGAAAGTGCTTTCATTGAAAAAGCGCTTTCGTTAAAGTATGTTAAAAAAAAACAAAAAACACAAAATCTACTTGAATGCATGGAAGTGTGTAACATGATTAATGCATAAGCAATAGGGGGACAGCTACTATGCTGTTAAGGGGCTTTACACTTATGAGCATGAGCTCTAGTCATAGACTCATTTGCATACAAATTGTGTAAATAGCCCTGAAGTTATAGCAGAAAGCAACAGGTTTCGGTCAGAAGCTGAGTTGGTGCTTCTGCATACCTGTACATTTTTACTGGAGGGGTCACTTGGATAAATGTTTTATTTTTGTGCTTGTGTACACTTGGACATTTTATTGGAGGGGTCATTTGGGTGAATGTTTCATTATGATGCTTGTGTATACCTGGACATATTACTGTAAGGGTTACTTGGGGAAATGTTTCATTATACTGCTTTTGCATACCTGGACATGTTAATGAAGGGATTGCTTGGGTGAATGTTTCATTTTAATGCTTGTTCATACCTGGACATTTGAGGAAATGTTTCATTTAAGTGCTTGTGCATACCTGGGCATATTACTGAAAGGATCACTTCAGGAAATGTTTTATTTTAGTGCTTGTGCATACCTGGACATTGTACTGAAGGGATTGCTTGGGTGAATGTCTCATTTTAATGCTTGTGCATACCTGGACATTTGAGGAAATGTTTTATTTTAATGCTTGTGCATACCTGGACATTGTACTGAAGGGATTGCTTGGGTGGATGTTTCATTTTAATGCTTGTGCATACCTGGACATTTGAGGAAATGTTTTATTTTAATGCTTGTGCATACCTGGGCATTGTACTGAAGGGATTGCTTGGGTGGATGTTTCATTTTAATGCTTGTGCATACCTGGACATTGTACTGAAGGGATTGCTTGGGTGGATGTTTCATTTTAATGCTTGTGCATACATGGACATTGTACTGAAGGGATTGCTTGGGTGGATGTTTCATTTTAATGCTTGTGCATACCTGGACATTGTACTGAAGGGATTGCTTGGGTGGATGTTTCATTTTAATGCTTGTGCATACTAGGGCATGTGAATGAAAGGGTCACTTGGGAGAAAGTTTCATTGCAGTGCTTCTGCATATCTGGGCATATTACAGAAGGGGCTGCTTAGGTGAAAGTTTCAATTCAGTACTTGTTCATACCTGAACATAATACTGAAGGGGTTGCTGGGGAAATGTTTCATTTTGGTGCATACTATGGCAAGATACTGAAGGGAGAGCTTGGAGAAATAATGTATTTGTGTGTCATGAAGTCCTTGTGCATACCTGGCCAGACTGCCGAAGTCATCACTGGGCAGACCATTTATTGTGTCATTTTAGTACTTGTGCATAATTAATACAAACTGATGAAGGGATTGTTGGGGGAAATAAATCATTTGTGTGTCAGAGAAGTGTTTGTGCATACTTGGACAAATGACTCCACTATCAAAGTGAAGCATTGCATTCAACAATGGATGCAGGTACTGCAGGGATGTTGGACTATGAATTGCAAAACCACCTCATTAGTATGCTACACTTTACAACATGACTAATTTGCATCTCATTATTTTTCAGGCTTTGTGCATTAGTGTAAATGGCCTCTGTGAATTGCACCTTTGCTGCTCTCATTTGTAAGCATCAGGAATACCACTATCGCTTTTGTGCTAGCGACTAGGAATACCGCCCTTAGTCAACTATAATATTCTGTTGGTGAATGTACTTTGTTCAACATTATGCAATCTAGGAGTTAGCATATATAAGTAAGGGGGTGTGAGGGTGAAGCCTGCACTTTGTGATGGGGGTATAGAGGTCCTCAAAATAAATACAATTTTGTATGTAAGTATGTGTATAGCTTTAAAAAGTTTGTAGATCTCATGCATGCTGTTATTATGGAGCCTGCAGATTAAAGATGTTTTACTATATTTAGGAGATGCAATGATGAGCTGGGAGAGTGTTTAAGCCTGCCAGTTTAATGTATTTTGTGACTAGTTGTTCCTTTGAATGTGTAAAGTGTACTTTACTGTAGCATAATGAAGGCAGTAATAGTGTGTTATATGGGTCTATACTGAATGCTCGAACATTCAAAATTTTGAGTCTCATATGGTCAACACCATATGATCGACTTTTTGAATGTTCAAATATTGTAACGGAGATCTCTGTACATTGTGGAATGGGAAGATTTCCCTTTTCTGCACTGTAGTGCAATCTTGTAGTTGGCATATTTAAAGATCGGGGTGTGTGTGAGGTGTAGCCTCCCATGTGGTGGGGTGCAGATGGGTTTACCCCCCTGCTTAAAATGTTCAGGTAGGTGTTTTATGTAGTTTATTTTTTTTATTAGATATTTGAACTTTTGAAAGTTCGATCATATGGTGTCGACCATATGACAATTGAACTTTCAAACGTTCGATTATCTAATATAGACCCTGTTATACAGACACAACTCTAAAATGTACTGTGTAAAAATGGCATGTGCTGTTACCATTTATTTATTTATTTTGTGTTTCTGTCTGCATGAGTTGTTGGTTTAACATATGCAGTAGGTGTCCACTGGCAGTCGCCAAAGTAAACATATTATGTCTGCTTTTGAGATTAGTGAGGTTTTGTTAAAATGGCCATTCAAATTATGTTGTTTTTTATGTGACTAATTTGTAAATTGAGTAATAGTCATGTAATCATTTACACACACAAATATCATTATAATGGAAGATTTTAATTGTTATTTAAGAGAAAAAACAAAATGTACAACAGTTTTAAAACACTTAAAGAGTTAGTGCAATATGGACAGTTAGAACATGGAAAAGAAAGGAAGCTTACTTTTATAAGAGGAAATGTGAAAATATATTTGTTTCTGCATTATTTTCAGAGAATATGAAAAATATAGATGGAAGAAAAAGAGTGGAAAGGTGTTCAGACCATCTATCAGTATGGCACGTTCTGGAGAAGAAGAAACATTTTTTAAGTTTGATATGGCATTAAAAAGCCAAGAAATGATTCAAGTGCTACCAGATTTGTTAGTATTGCATGTGAGCATGAGGCCTTTATGAATCATGAGAAGACTGATAGGTGACATGAAAGTAAAAGGAGAAGCACATTTATTTGCAGGTCAAAACAGAGATGTTGAGGCAAAGAAAGTAACAGTATATTATACTGATCTATGATTGTGATCAGTTATGGAGTGTTTGAAAAAGAAAGCTATATGAAGTGAAGAAAGAAAGTGCGACTGTTGCTCCAAAAGCAAATATATGTTGTTAGTGGGAAAATAATGTCTTTTTAGTCAAACAAGTAAAATGTAATAAAATGTAAGGAGAGTAGAATAATAGGTTTATGGTAAAGATGAAAAGGTGCATAAGATGCAGACAGATACTGAAGTAATTGTTGAGTTTTTAGTAACTATGTATGAGGAAATTAACATGATGGGTAAGTTAATGACAAAAAAACAAGTATGGGATTTAAAAAGGAAATAACCTTGGATGGAATTTGTATAACATTAAAAGGAATAAAGGAAGTCAACTCAACAGGAGATTATGGAATATGATATTAGATTTACAAAAAATGTAGGTAGAAAAGTTTTTTATACGAGTGTTAAATGAATGACATAATAATGGTACTAAGGCCAAAGACCTAGGTAGCAGAATGGTAAACTTTATATAGAAAAGGGGGTGGGGATAGAAAATACGAATAATTGTTGTCTTTTAATTTTATGTAAAAGTTTCATGAAGATACTTCCGTGGAGATTTTATAAACCTCTGAGAAAAATGATGCCTGGCAGTTAATTTTTGGAATGCAGAAAAGATAAGTTAAGCGTATTCTGTATGTGAACAATTAATTAATCAATAATATTGTGAAACAATGAAAAGAAGGAAAAATAACTGCATGTGATGTAAACATAAGCATTTGATAGTATAGGGCATAAAAAATTTTAGAATATTTTGAGATCTTCTGGTGTAGGTAATATGTTCAGCTTGTTAAAATTGCATATGAGGTAACTTGATGAACAGGCTTTAGTAAATCTGTTTTTCAGAAATAAAGTAAAAGTTGTTATTGGGGCAAAGGAGGTGTATCCAATGAGTGGTACATTGCTTTCATTAGTTAACAAAGCTGTCACTTGAGATATAAAGGTGTGGTTACAGGACTCTGGATAATTGAGAGAGGGGTTATGTTTTACTGGAAGCTTTGATGTATGCAGATGATTTGTTTCTAGTTGCAAAAAAATAAGAGATGGATGAAGAGATTTGTAATTGATGCTGGGGAGATTTAAAAGCTGTATAATGAAATTGAAGAAAAGTAAAATAAGGGAATAGGAGCATACCTCTCAAGTTCTTCATGCAAGAAATCTGGCCAAGAACAAAAATAATGGGAGGACAAAGGCCCAAAAAGGGACATTTTTTAAATATTGGTCTTTTTAACTTATTAACCTAGAAAGTTGATAGAATAAGATGATTTGCATTAGCATACATATCTGAAGGATATGATGTCTGAAACTCAAATGTATGACATTATTTATTAAATTGCCAGAAATCCACAAATTTTATGACTAACAGACCAACAATATGAGAACAAAATCTTGACATTCTGCAAAACTCTGTCCAGTTGAGAGATATAAATAGATCATGTTCAATAGCACATGTTATATGGCAGTGGGATAAGTCCTATCACAATGACCCAGACCAGGAGATAAAAGCATAGCAGTATATAGATAATTCATTACCCTAGCTTATTGGTGACCAGGGTCCCAAGTTTTCCCTTACTCTGAAACCTGGTGATCAAAGGACAAATCTGGGATATATATCTCATAGATTTAATGGATAGTATTTGCTGAACTAAATTAATTGTGGCTATCACAAGTTTTTTTAGACAAATATTTGGGGACCTGTTATCCTAACCAAAAATTGCCTTAAAGGTCTGCTGTTTGATGACAAGTTTATCCTGTCCCATGGCAAGGATATGCCTAGCAAAAAAAAAAAAAATGTAGGTGAACAAAACATTTCGGTACCAGCAGTTTTTGCCAGCAAAGTGAACTAGAGAGATGTCCAGGTGCCCATTTGATAGTGAATGGAGAATTAGAATGATTTAAAATTAAAATAAAAAATAAAATGACCACACAGTGGTGCAGCGGTAGTGTCACCTCACAGCAAGAGGTTCTCCAGTTCGATTCCTGGCTCGAGTGCCTTCTGTGCGGAGTTTGCATGTCCTCCCTGCATTCATGTGGGTTTCCTCCGGGTACTCTGGTTTCCTCCCACATTTCAAAGACATGCATCTGGAGCATTTCTCCCTGGGCCTCTGCTGAAAATTGGCTTTGTTCCAAGTCAGACTTTCCCGGTAAACAAATGTTAAATAAATAAAAAATAAAAATAAAATAAAAATTATATGGTATTAGAAAACTAAAACAGAACTAACCTCAATACCTAAATATTTATGACAAGTGCTTCATTGTATTCCAAGACTTAAGAATCAGGTGTTATGTGGTCTCACAGATGGTAGTTTCTGTAAAAAAGACATTTTCTCAGTTCATTTTGATGTCTGACAGATCTTCAAACTTTTCAAAAACACTGGTGAAGGGAGGGAATTGGGTAGCAGGGCAAAGAATGCAGTTGTCTGCAAACCATGAAATGGCGATATGTTTATTTCTCAACATGGTAATGCCCCAAATCAAATGTTATTGTTTAATATACAGCCTTAGGGATTTTACTGCCAAAGTAAATAAGAGTTGGGGAAATAAACAATGCTGCTAATTAGCTTTAAACAAACAGAAGGACTTTGAGCAGAACTCATTGGTAATCACCAGAATAAGAGTTTTGGTATCAGAAAGACTACCTTGATACAGGAGACAATGTATGCAATTCTTGACATGAAGAGTAACTTATCTTGCACTCCTATCTTCACATTATTCTAAAATATCACCCCTTAGCTCCCTTTTTAAAAACTGCATACAATTCAGTGGGAAAGCCAACTGGATGAGAGGCATTACTCACCTTAAAAGCATCATAGGCCTCTCAAAGGTTGGGCTTTTTGTTAAAGACCATTACTTCATGAGAGACAAGGACTTGCTAGACCAGCCCCGAAAAGAAGGGGTGGTCACCCAGTTGTTCTATAGCAGAAGTGATGAAGAATAATGTACTATAAAATGTTGTGATTTATAACATTAGAGTACTATCCCCTCATCTAAAGGTTATCAGGTATTGTGTATGGAAGACTGTCCCTTAGGTCAGTCTACAAGTAGTTTGGGGGACTGAATATGCTAAGTCCAAGGGAACTGCACCATCCTCTCCTATTTTTATGTACCTTAACAAGGTATAAAACGCTAGTCTCTTTCTTCACCACATGCATGCTCAGTCTTAATTGCTGCCAATGATAGGCCCCTTCAGTATAGTTAATCTCTATTATGTTATTCTTATGAAATTAACCAACTCCCTTAGCCTAATCTGTTTGACTGCAAATTGATCCCTCCATCTATGAATGGCAGAACCTCAAAACATAACTTTCAAAGTCTCCCATTTGGTTGTCAGAGAGGATACTAAGGGAATATGCTTCAGTCAGATTATATAATCCAGTCGCTAAAATAATTTCAGCCTTATGAATACTTTATTAATGATAGGTACAACCACCAATAAGAGTAAAACACAAAATCCAAAAGGTTCCAAAACCAAACCAAATCCAAGGCAGAAGGTCACGAGCAGCAATTATTTTATTTGGTAAACCGATTATAACCAAAACAAATAAATTACATATATATTAATCTGTTTCATCTTTTATCGGAAGTTCATCAGAATATAAAGACAGTTAAGTTACAGAACTTTTATGCACATATCCATGAGCAATGACAACACTTCCTTTGATGTTTCAAGAGGGAGTATCTCCAATATTTCCTAGGCAAAGTAGTATCACATTGCCATCTAGTGTTTGGAAGATTTAAGTGCACTTCATCTTAACAGTGTGTAATCCTTCAAGCCAACTAAAATACTGTAAACTTTTTGTATCAAACAGATTGTGTTTTTGTGTATGTAAAAAAAGTAATTTCTGTGAAAAATCTTAAATAAAAAATAAAAATCGCATTAAAATGAATGGGTAATTCTTTAACCATGTAAACCATAACTACTATATGTTAACATTGTATACATAAAAATCGCTCCAAAAAACTAATACCTAAACATAACTCAACATTCAATGCATATAATGAGATGATAAAAGATATTAAAACCAATGGTAGTGGGCAATAGGGGCATTCAATTAAAGATTATATAAAATGTATGTCATACATCATTTCACTGAAGAAGCTTGAATGGGAGGAAAAAGATGTGTGTTAAATATAAAGTTGACATAAATAGCTTTATTTGTTGATGTGTTGTACATTTAAAATGTAAAAAGGGTGCTTAAAGTGCAAACCCGTAGCGATGGGGCTGGAGGTATTATTGTACCATTTGCCCATACCTCTGTTTCATTACCTAGTCAATGCTTTAATTTCAACAGGGGTACAATGGATCAAGACTTGTTAAGACCAGGCCAACCATGAGTATTCAAATTCAGTTGCCAATATAATTCCCTTAGTTCCAATAACTGTACCCATGGATCTCCACTCATTCCCTCCTTTAATCCTTCTATAACTACAAACTTAAATGTGTGACTTGCATTGTCCAGAACATGTCTATCCAAGGCATTATCGGTGTCCCTTTGGTTGATGTTATACTGGTGTTCATAAATTCTTTCCTTCAACCTACGCTTAGTTTTACCTATGTAAAAACATGGGCATAATGCCGCATAGACCACCTTCCTAGAATTACAGTGAAAATTTGACCTAACATTGAATTCATTACCTTTAATAAGAAACCTGTCACACTTTAGAATGAATTTTTCATTGGGAACAGAACCCACATTTCTTCATATGACAAACATGATGCATGTTTTATTTAGATGTGTGTTCCAAAATTTTCTTCAGGCTCCTATCTCTTCAAAATGTAAAACCAGGCTTGTGTCCTAACTTCTCTTTTAAACTAGGATTTTCACAAATAATCACCCATTTTTTTCAATAACCCAGTTAAGTATTATGTGGTCCATATTAAAAGTAGTTATAAAATTCATGGAGTATTGAGGTCTGATCAAGTCCCCAGTTACACCCCCCTCCAATTCAGCCCCTATATCTTGTATTCTACAATTTGTTGGCCCTTCTAAGATAGGTTTATGCTGCCCGGTATTTCTTT
Source organism: Protopterus annectens (assembly GCF_019279795.1). Lineage (NCBI taxonomy): Eukaryota > Metazoa > Chordata > Ceratodontiformes > Protopteridae > Protopterus > Protopterus annectens. The sequence goes on along the minus strand of NC_056732.1, from coordinate 428,539,133 downwards.
TTCTCATAACCTCCAACTTAAGTTCCTTGAGTAGTCCGTGAAGGTAACCTCTCTTATGGAACATTCCCAGTAAAATTTCACATTCATTGTGGAAGTCCTCATCCGTGGTGACCATTCTAGTGGCTCTAACCAGATGCCCTTTCCCCACAGATGTCTTCTGATGGAAGGGGTGGTAGCTGTCGAAATGGAGAAAGGAATTTGATTAAGTGTTTTTTCTAAGAATTGTAGCTGTAAATCTGTGGTTATTCCAGTCCTTACTCAGGAGGACATCCAGGTAAGTTATTTTCCTGCTGTCAAAGTCATACATAAATTTCAAAAAGTTACTAGTATGTTAAAAATGCCTCAATCCCTTCTACCTCACCCCACCATAAAATAAAAATATCATCCAGGTAACGTGTGTAAATCTTAAGTCTATCCTTATACTCTGGATGACCTAAAACGTATTGGTGCTCCCATTGAGCCATCACTATGTTAGCAAACATTCTACCACAAGGGAAATCAATAACTACTCCAGTTTTCTGAAGATAAAAATTACCATTAAAAAACAAAAAAAAATGTTGCTCAACACCAGCTCTAACAGGTCCTCATATAGGTTGATGTCATGCTGTGGGACCCCTTTTCTGTATAAATAACCAACCACCACACTAATTCCTTCATCCTGGGGAATGACACTGTATAAATCCCTTACATCATTTGTTAAAAATACATCATCATCCTCAAAATGTGTTCATTCTGTGGTGGCTAAAAAGAGCCGTGAGTCTTTACAAATGTGTTTTTTACTATATAGATGCACTTTTAGTTTTTTGTCAATAAATTTTGCACTAGGGTATGTAATGGAATTACATCCGTTGACTATAGAGTGCATTGTGGGGTGACAGTTTTGATAGACTGCAGTACAGTCTCTTATGGGACACTACTGGTAACCCCTGTTTTGGACCAGACAGGTAACACCCCATAATCCCATTTGTTGTATTCTGTTGCTTAACTAGTGCTTTGCCATCAAATTTCATATATTGTGACTTTAAATGATTGTATGTATCAGTTATTCTTTTATGTGAAATAATTCCAATTGTACAATTACTGGCCATTAATATTCAAAATGTAGCAGGCTGATTGATCAGCCCAACCAGCATGCCCATTGTAAATTCAAGCATATACCAATGGAAAAAGGTCCGGTCACCTGGACTTTTTTTCCATTAATATATGCCATAAAAATTTCAATTTCTTTTTCCTTAAAAAAAAAAAAGATATATATATATATATAAACTTGCAAAACCAGACACTTGAAACCAATGAGAAAAACGGGGTAGACAACAGCTCATTCTTACCCCCATTAGAGGTAGAAACATCCTTGACCTGGTCATTACTAATATGGGTGACCATTGCCCTACACCAATAGTCAGCTCCTCCCTGGTTAGATATGAACATAAACTAATCACCTTGGAAATCCATACCCCCCCCCCCCCCGCAAAGGTAACCACCATGAAAAACTTCTCCAAAGCTAACATTGGGCTCATAAAAACATAGGTGGCTAACTTCAAAGCACCCATGCAAATGGACAATAGTTATATGACCGCCAAATCATACACCAATGCACTGTACAAACACGTACACAACTGCATGGACCTCACCATACCCAATAGAACCAAGACACTGTCCTCCAAAAAAAGGAAGCCAATTTGGTGGTTCCCTGCCATAAACAAACTCTACAACAGAAGGAGGAAACTGATGTGGAATAAGGTGATGTCCCAAGACTGGAACAACTCCCTTATCAGCCTCAACAAAAAGTTGAGATCCCTCATCAAATTACCTAAACTAGCTATGAAAATAGAATTGCAGCAGATAGTAAAGACAACCACAAGGCCTTCTATAGTTATGTAAAGAATCTCCACAGCAATACCCAGATTTGCTCTGAGCTACTGCACAATGGTACCTCCTATATCAAGCAAACAGATATTGCCAGTATAGTGGCCGATGGATTCAGTGCCAACTTTACCCCCCAGGACCAATCATGATACCAGTAGATTGCCAGGCACCCAGTATTACTGCTGCACAGGTTAAAAAAGCACTGTCTAAGGCCAAATATACAGCTTCTATGGGACCTGACAATATCCCTGGCCATGTTCTTCATGAACTACAGAGTGAACTGGCACCTCACCCATGTGCCCTGTTTAATCACAACCTCACCTCAGGCATTGTCCCTACTGAATGGCGCACTGCTACTGTCATCCCTCTCCACAAAGGAGAAGCCACTACAGACCCTGGGAACTGTCACTCCATTAGCCTGATGAGCCTGATATGCAAAGCTATGGAACGCATCATCATGGACCTAATAAACAAGGATATAGGGAATCTACAAACTCTGGATCCCACACAGTTTAGATTTGTGAAGGGTAGATCATGCCTGTTCAACTTGGTCGACTTCTTTGAGTCAGTCACCAGAGCTGTGGATGAAAGTAAGGTGTTTCATACTGCCTACCTTGATCTGGATAAGGATTTTGATACCATTCCCCACTCAGGTATCATAGAAAAACTCACTAAACTAGGCATCGACCCCTATATCACTGGGTGGGTTGCAAACTGGCTCACAGATAGAACCCACAGTGTGAAAGTAGCTGACTCCATGTCACACTGCCGACTAGTCATGAGTGGAGTCCCACAGGGTTCGGTCCTGGGTCCTCTCCTGTTTGGTATCTACTTCTCTGAAGTCCAGGCCAACACGAAGGGACTTGGCTGACAAAGTTCACAGACAATTGCAAGTTGGGAGCTATTATTATCTCCCCAAGTGATGCTGACATCCTAGTGTCAGAACCATGGCCTTAAGCTCAATGCCAAAAAATGTGTCATCATCCCCTTTGGGAAAAACCCAGTTCTCATGAATTACCACATTGATGGTAGTCCACTGAACACAGAAGGTGTTATAAGAGATCTGGGAACACAGGTTGACAGCAACCTCTCTTTTGATCACCACATTGCCACTGTGGTCAGAAAGTCCTTGTATGTGGCACATCTCATTACTAAGGGTTTTGCATCAGGAAGAAAGCGGTCATTGTCTCCCTCTACTCTTCCCTCATTAGGTCAATCATCAAGTACAACACCCCGTTTGGCATGTACCTCACTAGACACCTGCAACAACTGGAAAGGCCACAAAAGTACCTCACAAAGAGGATCCTAGGCCTTAAACACTTGTCCTATATGGACAGACTCAAAAAACTCCCAACTGTTCTCTGTCTCATATCGCCTACTTAGAGGCGATCTCTACTTGACTTACAAAGCCATGTCTGACCCAGCTCTGTTAGAAATGCTACATCTAAAGAAATCCCAATTCGTCTGCACGACACACTGCAGAGACCTCAACCTCATTACCACTATTAACAGAACATGCTGGAGGGACAGGTTCATAACTCAGAGACTGCCCATGCTATGGAATAGACTTCCTATACATGTCAAGCACAGCACCTCGCTGACCCTCTTCAAGAGAAATCTTGATGATAGGATGGGAAACAGTAAATTCACCCCAAGGATAACTACTCGACAGAGGCACTGGGAACTAAAGTCAGGTGGCACTATGCCAGGGAAATCCTATGGCTAGGCTTGTAAAGGCCCCAGGGCTATTAGCCTAGTACACACCTATGAACCTATGAATAAAAACAAAAGAAAAATCAGGTATGTTATGAAAAACTAGAGAAATGTACCTGATTATCCTTTTATTGTCTATGTCCCATCTCTCCCATACCTTCAAAATGCCCTGGTAACTTTATAACAAAAAAAAAAAACAACAGCAACGGAGATCTTCCTTTCTCCGTTGCTTCCTATATACAGCACCCATCACACAGCACTGATTTACTGTGTAAGCATGGGAACAAAGGTCCCATACGCATGCACAGTATATGAAAAAAGCAGTGAGATATCCTCGGAAAGAGGAAGAACACCACAAAGCTTTCATACAATGACATTATTTAAGAAAAGTAAGTAACTTTTTTCTTAAATAATGTCATTGTATAATAGCAATAACTGACTCTGTGGTGTGGTATATTGAAGATTTACCCATGGTTGCCTTTTTTAATCACTTGGGCTTCACCAATGTGATTAAACCACATCAACTGTGGGTAAATCTTCAAAATACCACACCCAAGTCATTGATTATTGCTCTAGAACATCACCAAGGTCAAGATACGCAGTGAGCACTGTCAGCTTCTAGCATGTGCTGCCATTAGGCCTTTAAAAATGCCAAAAATGCTAAATGGTTCAAGAGGTAAGGTCTGCTGTTCCATGTCTAACACAAGCAGGCCTCTTAGGTATTTTTGCTAAGCTTCATTGTGATTGCTTCTGTGATTTTACATGGCATTTTAGTCAAGCATATGTGTCTGAAATCTGTATGCCCTTTATTAACGGGTGCCACTATGGACCATAGCCACAGGAAAGGGACATGACTGTATGCCATCATATTATTTAACATGGTTTATAAAGGGATAGTAAGAGCTCCCTCTATTCTTTGCAGAAAACTTTCATCTATGCAGTCTTGTTCCAAGAGACACAAACTTTTTTAATTTTTATGTGTGTGCCTCTATAAAGCACCCTGACATTTGTGAAGTTTACAAAATGCTTTCCCTGCAAGCACATTCACTTTGCCCTGTGACTAGGCGATCATGTCATTGCTTATTTATAGCATTTAGCATTTCACAGTTTTCTCTTCAGTTTTCAGATGCACTTAGATAACATCTTATTACTGCTTTAAACATTTAAGATCAAGATAAGTTCATAGCTGAATGTTTATTTTATTTTGTTTTTGTTTTCTAGGCCAAGAAAGTACTTCATGTAGAGTAAAGTGTATTTCCTGCAATCAAACATCTTCAGAGTAGTAAGCAGTCAGTCACGCTGTAATAATATTACATATGATTTGAAACTTTCTTACTCCCCCCCCCAAAAAAAACAAGCTGTTTTGCTGATCTGCAATTGGAAGATTTGCACAGAATAAAAAGAATAGTCTAAAATAACAATAGACAACATTTACTAAGAATTCAGTGTTGGATGCAGGTTTTTTTTTTTTTTTTTTTTTTTTTATGGTGAGAAATATTTCACTGGGGTGGTTGCAAACCTATGCTGTCAGTCCTATCACTAATACCAAGAAAAAGGTAATAAGTCTTTCACTATGATTAAGTGAGGCTCATACCGATAAGAATTGGAATCTCTGAAGTGTAATCCCCCCCAAAAACACTGTTTAAGATTTTTGCATGGAGTTAAGCCCCCCTACTCTCCCCAATATGGGGAGCAAGCCCCTCCCCACACCTCCTGAACTTAATATATACTAACTACAAGAAGTAGGGAGAATTTCCCCTGAAAAGGGCATGACTGCTGGCACAACTCACTGGCTGTGATTTCCTGTGGAGGCGCTTCCATCTTTGGTTGAATTTCAGACAAATGGAGACATGGAACTCAGTCTTCCTCCACCCACAGATTACCCAGTAATAAGAGTGCTGTCAGCCACTGAGTAAATATTCTTGTAACCTCTGCAAATCAAGCACATTTCACTAGGGCATGCATCTGTATTGCCCAAAATAAGGTGTCCAAAGTTATGCTGTTTAGTGTTTCAAAGGTTGAGAGAAATGAAGAGATATTTGCAGCCAATATTTTATCAGGTCATACTTATAGATCTGACCAGTGAAAGACAGTCGTAAATGGAAAGAATCTAGACACTGGGCCCTAGAGGGATGTCTGTAGCTAAACGTTGTGTATACCACTCGCTTTGAACATCACAAACAGTAAATTTTTACAACAAGAAAAAGAGCAGGAGGAGAACATGAGGCGTGTAAACAGACAGTAAACAGGCAGAAGATGAAGGATATCATCAGAGCACCAGTGCATAATGTTGTGACATAATAGATTTCTGTGCTTTGTAGCACATTGTAGTATGTGCTGACCCTGCTAATAACTGTACAGAGGTTTAATGCAGACATAGTAAACCACTGGGTATGTCATTTATAACAGATTTGTTATCCCCACAGAAATGGCTTTAAAGGCAATGCATGTCTAATATATGAAACAATTCAAGCCTAGAAATGTGTTAGCATTTAATCCAGTCTCAGTCACCGACAAAATAGACCCTGCAGTTTCTAGATAAATATGTGTTTGAGTGGAAGCTATGAGACAAGCTTCACAGTGGCAAAAGAGTTCCAAAGATAATAGCATAAGAAAACTGCAAAATTCAGACTGAATGAGATTTGAACACAGACCCTGATGCAATAAATATTAATTCAGTACAAAAAAACAAAGCTTCAAAAAGCCACAGAATTATGTTTAAACTAAAAAAAAAAAAAAAGTGGTGCACAAGAGCTGGATAAAGTGTGCATTTATTTTTTAACAAACTAAAAATATAGGAAAACATCAAAAAAGAGGCGATAGCATTTCCTCAAATAGATCTTGAATCAGTTACACAGCAGATGATTAACTGATTCTGATAAAACAGTTATAGTGGTTTGATTTATCTCACTCTATAGTCGTAGTGTCTGAATGATTCAGACACTACGACTTTAGAGTGAGCTAAATCAAACATCACAATAATTGTTTTGAATTCATTCCAGAATAGCAAATATACCAGTGAAACAACTGTTTTAGTAAGTTCAGAAGTGGTTATATTTCCAGAATATGTCAACCTGGCACAAGAATGCACAGAGCACCTTTAGGTTAATACTGCACAGCGAGATCTTTATGGGAGGTGCACACTTATAGCAGAAAGCAAAAGGTGACGCTGTTAATGACTGACTATGCTTAACATAAGTGCTTGATTTGTATAATTAATAATACATACATTTCTGAAGCCACAACATTTGTGTTATTCTGAAAAAAGGTCGCAATTACAAAATATAAATAGCACAAAATGCAGAATTAGCAAGAGGTGTATAGATAAATACACAGAAGACTTCTTTTATTCAGAGGCTAGCCCTGACAAGCATCTAAACATATGGAGTTTAAATAATCAAGATAGCCTCAAAAAGTATGTTGATTAAATGTTTATTCCAAATATTTCCTGATAGTGCTTCTTGCTCATAATGTTAGGCAGATAGTTACAACATATATACGAGGCTTGTAAAGGCTCCAGGACCACTAGCCTAGTACACACCTATGAACCTATAAGTAAGTTACATTTTTTTTAAATAACAATTCTGTCAAATGTCTTTATATACAGACGCACACGGATTACACACACTTTTATATATATATTGTATCAGTCAGATCCATATCCATCAGACTGCTACTGGCAAACCATTCTGAAACCCATACCTCACTGCAGTGGTTACCTTACAACAACTACCAAAGAAGTGTTTCTTAAAAATACTTTCATTGTTTTGCTGTCCATTATTCCAATACGTATGACAGTAGATTTATGAAATCGACACCACCACTTTAAATAAACCAAAAAGAAGCTCGTATGAAAAAGATGTGCAGCTATGTTTTTAGATTACTAAGATGAAACACTGTATAGCCATGATAATTGGTATACTTACTTTTCTCAAAGAATGTATAATGAAACAGTTAAATAGACAGGATTTGGACAGAAAACTACTTCTTCTGAAGCAATTAGGTTGTTATATAACTTCCTCTAACTGTAACACAAGAAGGACCATAGTGGACTTCAAGGATGGTGAGAGTAGTAGAACCTCACCACAATTTTAACATTGTCCTGGTAAAGATGGGTTCCTTTTTGGGGCTCATCAGTGAAGACTGAAGAAGTTGCTACAAACCTCCTTAGAAGAGTCTCACAGAAAGGGAGTAGGTACAAAAATGAGAAAGAGATTACTTCTGTTCTGGAATCTGTCCCTGGAGAGGAAATATAAAAAAGCAGGTGATGGAGAGGATAGGTGCTTACTTTGTGCCATGACTGGAGGAGGAGTAATAAATCCTTAAGACTGTGGCAGAAGCTCTAAAAGGTGGCTGAAATGGATATCATGTTCTATCTAGGGCAAATGACCTAACCCAGAATGAGTAATACACACTGCAAGATGAGGCCATAAAATCAGGGAAGGGTGTTCAATGCAAAGTCATTAAGTTAGGGATTTAGATCTGTCCCCACAATACTGCATTAAATGAATAGTTTTAAAAAGATAAACTACTGACATAACAAATTGCTAGGATATGGCTCTCTTCTGTAAGACTTCCATGGTAATTATAAAGTCTGTTGACAATAACATGCTAAGGCTAATGAATTAGGAACAAGTCCAGCAAGCTTTGCCCTTGGCAACAATCCAGGGTATACTGTGTGAGTTTTAGCAGGTGTTATACCCTCCCAAATGTTCTTAAGAATTCATGCTAACAGGCAAAATATGTGTGGTTGGTATTATCTGGTTACAGCACATTAAGCCAGTATTATCAAGTCTTCTTCACAATAGCTACCAAGTAATTGATAGGAAATATGATCTGCCATTGTCTCATTCTGTCACTGTTACTCACTGAAGTATTTCTTTATTATATTTGTAACCTAGAAAGTGAACTGCTGCAAAAACCCTTTTCAGGCCTAACGTGGACCTGACTGACAACCACAGTTTTTTTTACAGTGATTTAAGTTTACATACACAATTCTGTAACTATGTAAATGAAGGACATAGTTAACATGCATAGTTCCATTGGAGTACAATGATTCATATGTATAAGCAGTAAACATATAGGTAGGTGATAGATGTGTATAATATTTACACTTTGATAAAATACACACTTATACATTTGAGTAATGCAAATCATAAATATATTCTTTGTGGTGGCTACTGCATATTAGCACTAGAAATAAGAGGATGCCAATATATGCTATGGAAGTTTTAGTGACAATAATCATATAATTACATTAGTCATAAAGTTTTTTGTGTTAATGATGCATTATTGCCATTGCTGTGGTATAACCACATTTGGAAAGTTACAGCATAAGGTTTGATAATTGTATTATGTCCTTATGGGTGGAGTATGTATACAGCATCACTGAAGCAGTTGCACATATTTGTTTTAGCAAGATGAGCTTGAAGCTACTTTTTGAGCAATGTTTTGCCATTTGTGTTCATTATGTCCTCAGGAGGTTTGTTCCAGTATGCAGGTTTAGTTTCAGAAAAGACTGTTTGCATTATCACTTTTTGTCACATTAGAAAGAACACAACAACCCAAAATATATTGTTTAATGGAGATAAAGCAGAGCTATTGAGAAGTCTTAGCTAATGAAGAGGGTTGTTTTAAAAGTATTTGCATGTTCTTGAATGAATTCATAATGAAACAGCCACATCAGATAAATAAAACTCCAATGCCTAAAAGGGCTCAGTGCGATAAACATAAATAGCCACATCTCACAACACTGCAATAACCATATAGTCATCAGTTTTGCAGGAGTGCCCAGCACATACACTGAGGGGGTCACATCTCTATATCTTTTAACTCTGCGGTTGGAGTAAAGAGAACAAACAAATCATACCTCTTCTGTCTAGTGTGAGTCATGCAGCCTCGTATAGTATCAACACCATAAGGAAGTATATTGAAGTAATAAGAGGGAGCGAAGTATGTAACTGTCAGTACAGACCCATGATAAAACATGAACAGTTTAAGTCTTGACATAAAGAGACATGTCAAACTGTAGCATTCCTTTAGAGCTGTTGAGTTTCATATTACAGCTATTGAATACAAATGAATGTCAGGCTAATCTTTTGGCTAGAATAAAACATGCTGAAAACGACATTAGATTAAGCTGTAGTTATATCGTTTAACATAAAGACTTTTTCTGTTTCATAGTTCACTGCTATTCTTAATAGGCAGCTGCAGAACAACTTCATAAAAATAAATAGACACAGAAAGAGATAGATAGATAGATAGATAGATAGATAGATAGATAGATAGATAGATAGATAGATAGATAGAGATGAGTTGTGTGTCATGAAGTAATATTCCAAATACTATCTGCATTTTCTTGTCTTATCTGATTAATGTATGGCTGTGTTCTTCATAATATATTATTCCCTGAGGAACTTTGTAATTTGTATATCCATCTGTGATCTTTAAACTTTAATTTTGAAGTGATAGGCTGTTGTATAGATTGCATAAGCTTCATTTTAAATATGCCAACATTTTCAGTTTTTAAGATTGACTGTAAAAGTGATAATCCAGAGAGTGATTAACATGCTGTGTTAGCCTCTAAATGGTATAAATAGAACACAACCACACTATAAATTATTCACATCCTAAAGCTAGAGATATTGGATTTGTAGCACATTTACTCCACAGTGATACAAATTAAAGGTCAGCTATCAGCTGGTTAAAATGTCTTTCCTATTTCTCAGCAGGTGTTTGGTTTTATATTGTGTTCCATAACCTAAATGAGGAAGCATGTTTTTAGACACAGAAGTAAAAAAGAAAAATAAGTCACAGGTGAAGTTAATATTATTCTATTAGTTTATGCTACTATTTCCCACCTGCAAGCCAACTGTAGCATTTAGTATAATCTGTAGTGTAAATAATAATCTTAGTTACTCCTTATGTTGTTGCTTTATTTGTTAGTGTGCAGACACAGTTGGTGGCTTAAATGAAAGTACATGTAGAACCATATTGTTCATCTTTCAGGACCTGGCTAACACAAAATTGCACTAGTAGTATAAGCCCACACTATGATCATATTATAATTTAACCAGCTGTTATTAGATATCTGGCATACTCTTTCCATTAGGTACTGTTATCATTTATTGTTTAATGCTCCACACATAGCCATGAAGTCATAGATTACTAATAACATACCCCATTATATTTAGACCCTAGTCAATGCACTAGAGCAATCAGTATTACTGACAAGCACAAAAGCTGTTATCAACCAATGTAATAGTATGCATCTTCTAATACTAACTTCAAAGTAGGAACAGACACTGGGAGAATAGAAGGCAGTAACCATGAGAGAGCAAGAAAATTGCCTGCAATAAGTTTATTTAATTATCTTTACTGCTAAAAGATGCTACAGCAAATCCAGACTAGAGGCATTCTAGGGAGCTTAGGATACGTATATATTTTTTTTTTATTTACAGGTTATGGAACTAATTTAGTGCTGATATAGAGTTCATCTGAGCTGCATTTTTATCATCCAAACACCTAGGTCCTCATGCTGAATATGTTATATTTCAGAGCTATCTAGAAGTTAAATATGTAAAATATGTAATATGTTAAATATGTAAGAAGACCGAATTGACAGAATTATAAACTACTCAATGCTGCTAATGCAGGCTACATAAACAACTCGGAAGTAACAGACTAGAATGCAAATTAATATATGACTGCTTTACATGAAGCAGGGTAGTTCTTTTCAGAACTCTTGCTATGTTAGTTATGAAGTGGTTTGGTGGTAAATTGGTGTTTTCTTCTTACAAGAATTAACCTTTACAGTTTCAAATATACACTAGTAAAGACTCTACAAACATTCCCTCTTTAACTGCTGCCAAAGACTGCAGGCCTTTTGTAAATATCTATCGACTTGCTAAATTTCTAGAAAAAAATTATACTAGCAGTAACTATACTGTGTCAACATTTATAACATCTTTATAGACAAACAGCATGGATTCTTTTCAAAATTTAATACAACAGCAACCATTTCCTTTGCTAATCTAGTTTATTTTAATATGGTAAAAGGAACAATTTCTGGTATGATGTTTGTTGATCTAAAGTGAGCACTTGAAGTGGTTAACTATACTTAACTCACTGAGAAAGTCAGCAAATATAGCTTTTCAGAAAGTTTTGCCAATTGGCCAATAAAGTACAAAAACTACAATTCAAGTAGTCTGAAATAATAGTAGCCTCATATTTGGAACCCATGTCATTTGGGGAGCCACAGAAATCAGGTCATACTCCACTTTTATTCTTATTATTTGTCAGTGACTTTGTATTTGATCCATCAAGTCAAAATTGTATCCTACATACAGAAGACATTATGCTATTGAAATGAAACAAAAAGATGTGTCTTATACCAGAAGGGACACAAACTATTTTTTATCTAATTTTCTTCCAACAAATACAGGAATTTTTGCATGAATAACAGCATGTATAAATATAATAAAATTATATAAATACATTCAACCATGGGGTCAGGGGTGGGGTTGGTCTAATGGCTAAGTTTTTTACGTCACATATACAAGACACAGGGTTGGATTCTAACCTCTGGTTATTGATCAGGCTTACAATATTCTGCAGGCTGATTACTATGTAACTATGAACCTGTAACAATAAATCACTCATAGTAACATTAACACTCTGCCTACAATTTCAAGTAACATCTACTGTTCAGGATATTATTCAAGTAGAATGATTTTTTTTACTGCCACTGAAAGATGACAACATAGTTCTTTAACAACCAGGGCATTGTTAAAATCTATCCCTCTTATACTTGGTTCAATATGGTCTATAACAAAGAAAATAAACTTGTTAACACTTGGACTGTTCACTATACATAATATAGCAACAAGTGCCAATCAGATTAGGTCATAACTGAAAAGCGTTCTGGGGTCAGCTCACCTACCCATTTAACAAACATAAATAAAAGACATATCTAGGCTGATTTCTTATTTCAAGCTATTCTTTGTCTAAATCAAGTTCTGTTGTGTACAGTTTATGAATAGTGTGCACCTAGTGAATAAGCGAGAATGCCATGGAAACATTAATTCTGGAAGCAAGTTTCTGGGAGCTGGCATGGTCAAAATAATTTTACTCTGGACTGAGGCACACTTTTCCAGAGTAATTGCATATACTGGTGCTTTGATGCTAAGAAGCAATTCAGAGATGTGAAAGAGTCACATTAACCAAAAGTTCATAGCAACTGATTTGCATGGGTCCGATTCCAAAAGAGTTGTGCTCAGTGTAGGTGGCTTAGTGACCAGTGCACACACACACACACACACACACACACACACACACACACACACACACACACACACACACACACACACACACACACACACACACACACACACACACATTTACACATTCACACAGCCTCAGGATACACATCTGCTGCTGTGATAGCAGACATTCTGATGTCAGGACAGCACTGGGTGGTCTCTGTCAAATCACCACATTTGCTCCTCACTACTCTGCCTGGAAATGGCATGGTTGTGCTTGTTTTTAAATTGCTCTATCACACTATTTTTATGCAGCCATATGACTTGTGGAAAAAGTGCATGGCTTAATTTCATTATTTGTGCCCTAGGACTCCTACTTACCAGAGTCTTCAGATCTCTATTGTGTTATAGCGATCTTTGAATTATTATTATTTTTTTTAATAATACACCGAGCAATCCTACTAGAAACAGGAGTGAACAGTGACTTAAGTGTTTCTGACCACCCATCATGCATTGAGTTCTACTCATAGAGCCATGTTACAGTACTCTCTTTGACTTTGTACACACTTAATGTTAATCTTTCCATTTCTAAGTAATATAATAACTGCTGTGGTGCAGTGTCATATGGGAATTAAATTAAATCATTATGCAATAAAAATTGTTAAGGATACAGTAAAAATTGTTGTTAAATAGGAATTTCAAATGGAGCTCTTTCATATTCCACTATTATAGCTTCTACTATGCAGAAGTCCACAAATAAATAAGTAAATTCACTGTAATGTTTTGTAGGTGTGTGTGTGTGTGTGTGTGTGTGTGTGTGTGTGTGTGTGTGTGTGTGTGTGTGTGTGTGTGTGTGTGTGTGTGTGTGTGTGTGTGTGTGTGTGTGTGTGTGTGTGTGTGTGTGTGTGTGCATAAAATGTTTTATTTTTCAATATTATGGGTTTAGATATTTTGCACGTTAGACATCTTGACATGTACCCATAAACAGACAGGCAGACAGATACTTATGTAGATATATGACTATATTATTCCTTTTTGACTATACTACCACTGACAAACACATCTTTGATTAAAACGTCAGCTGTATATACCCACACTAGCATACCATATTGAACACATCCAATAGCAAATGGAAAACTAAAACACTGTTGTTAATAGTAATATACTCATACACAAAATCAATGGCAAAAACAATACCGCCAACTCATATGTAGTGCACCAGTGCAGGAGCAAAACCACTAAAATACACATAATGACAATACAACATTACATGTAAAAACAACATAAAACAGTACTCCTTCACACATTACATATAACGACAACATAAAACAGTAACCCCTCACACACTACATATAATGACAGCATGAAACAGTTCTCTCTCACGCATTACATATAACAACAATGTAAAACAATAATCCCCCACACATGCATGCACTCAAAGAGACAAAACACACAATCTGCATGTCTTGCTAGATGAATGACAGGGACTTTGCCACATCCCCTGTAGTATTTATATATGCTAACTCCATGGATACACAACCACAACAAATGTAAATCTATCAAAAATGTATTTTATTTGGCAAATCCCAAGTTCTCTGTATGAATGCGTACTAAGTTTTGTAAAGAAAATTTACCACATTCATGCTGGCTGTTGACAAGTTACAACATTTCTAAACACCACTGTAACAACATATATATATGTGTGTGTGTGTATATATATATATATATATATATATATATATATATATATATATATATATATATATATATATATATGTATATATAGAGCTAGACAGATAATAGGAGCAGATGAACATTTATGTAGATATGCATATATAGATACAAATACATATATGTATGACAATTGAATCACCTAAATATTGACAACCTAAATACTGACAAAAAATATGATAAAAAACAGCTAACGTTCAAAAGACTGACAGTTAAAAAATATCTAAACACAAAATACTGAAAGTTAAAGATACATAAACACAACATATTGACAAAATTAAAATTATACCAGCAAAGGGTATATTCCATTCCCTGACTGTTTTGTGACCTTGGTGTTGGTATATTTAATTAGCAGGGGGTATGGAGGTGCAGGGGGTTCACCTCTCCCCCAAAAGGTTAGGTTTGTCTTATCAATATTTTGTGTTCAGATATTTTTATCTGTAGGTAACATTTTTGTACTATGAAACATTGCATCTGCAGTCATACAGCTGTTCAACATTGTCAAGCTCTTGTATTAATAAAAGATATAAGCTATTTATAAGTGCATTTCTTAAATTTGGTGGTTGTACCTCCATATTCAACTATAACAATGCATCACTTGACTATGAACTGAGATGTTTTCCTTCATCAGTCCATCAGCCCACTAGCCGAACATGCTTTTTAATAAAGGATAATTGATTATTACATTGAAGTTCACAGCCTTCTTAAGCACAAAGCATATCGGTATAATGCACCGTAACCAACTTATGAATTGATTTCTCCACTGTAAAGAAATTATGAATTGATTCAGCTTGGCACTGCACTATACCTATGTTTATGTTGTTTGAACCTGCTGAGTTCTGGCCTAAACATCTGTTTTGACACACACTGCAGCAGATGTGATACTTCATCTTTTATTTTACCATCTTTTTTATTCACTTTGGTGCTTTCTTCACTCTGAATTGTGTTAAGGTTGCATTTCTGACTTCCCCAGATGCAACAAGCATGCAGTAGGCTGTTTCTTAGGCCTGAACTTACTCTTTCTGGGGCACCCTAAAGTTTAAAAAAACTAATGAAAACCTTCAGGAAGCAGGGGAAGTACACCGCAGTTGAATTTACTTCCTCTCTGCTTCAGATACGGTGGCAGTTAGTGAATGTTTCCCTTTCATGAATGGCAGTGCTTTGTGATTCATGGTACTACATCATGGGCACTAATATCAAATCCACTGCACTCAAAACTTAAAAATGAATAAAACATAGAATGTGAAATCCACTAAAAATGACGTAAGTGTTATTATTTCATTTTTTTTACAGGGGGCAGTGCTCTGACCTCTAAATCTCCCTTATTTGTTATTACCAGTCATCATATTGGTATATAGTACTGACTGCCAGGGTCAGTTATAGCTGACCTTAATGCCCCGTATGCTTTTTACACAGACCACAAAGCCTTCAGTATTGGGGCACATCCTGGTCATAATCATTTGCTACATGGCTCCTTTGTTTTCAGAGCAAAGTCTCTCAGCAACTGGACACTGAATCTCTGCAAAAATGGGGCAGGAGGAAAGTAAAGGGGGCTATCATATTGGGGTTGGCTTGATCAATAATACTTTGGGCATGTTAACTATGAGGCTAGGTTAAAAGTGAGTATCTACCAAGACATCACAAGTGATCTGAACCTCCAACCACAGTAGTATACTGCTGTAAGTCTCCTCCTACTATACTTGTCCAGCAGATGCCTCTTCTTCAGATTCCAGGTCACCACTGGGAGTCGAATTAGATATATCCTTAGCATGTCCTCATCACCCTTTCATATCATCTTCTTCAGTGCCAAGGCTGCTGATTCCCTGTGAAGTGGGAAACAAACAAGGCCACATCTCTCCATACTGTTTAGCATGCACATTCCCATTGCATGGATATGCTATCTCCATAGCTATACAGCTACAGAGGAAAGGCAGACATTCTATAAAGGAGAAGGTGTTCTCACTCCATGTATGTGGACTTCTACTGTTAAGAACAGTGGGAGCTGCATCTGCAGTTCACAAGGATAGACACATTTTTAAGTTACTTGCTCACTAATGCAAAAGACATCAAAATCTACATCACATGATATGGCCCAGCAATTTTAAGATCCCAAATCCACAAAGTACATTTATAAAAGAGATAGTTACCTTCAGTGGAGTTTCATCATTTGACCTTTAAGTAATAATTTAAGTGACACGACATGAAGAGCAGTTTTGATTTTTGTGAAACCTGAAGGTTAGTAAGGATGGGAGAAAAATAAAGAAGTGTGGCGATGAGATAAATAGAAAGTTTTTGGCTCTATAAAACATCCCTAGTTTTTGATTAGTTTGATGAGTTTTTATCTCTCCCCCTCTCTCTGTGTGTATATATATATATATATATATATATATATAGATATATAAACATATATAGATAGCTGTCTATTAGTACATACAAACAAGCTGAACACAGCAGCATTGAAAAGCTGTAGAATTTATATTTTAATGAAGGCACATGATCACAAGTCAGCAGTAGACTGCAACTCTGATTCAAGCTCTCTGTGCACTTGTTTGGGATTTTCTAAACATATGAATGCATGCATATATATGTATGGCTAGATAATGTATGAATATGTTTACATACATATGTACATATATACATGCACACATACATAAATACACAAATGCATGAATACATAAATACAGAAACAGAAGTACTGAAGATTATATCTGAAAATACTAGCCTCAAAAGTAAACAAAAGTACTACTAAGATCGAAACAGATGAATTTATAAATGAAAGGTCTAAAAAAAACTGAAATGTACATTTCCCAGTTCAGCTCATCACCAACAACAAAAATGTCGAGTGCCACAGAGGAAGATATTACATTAAAATGAAAGAAAGAAAACTTCCTGCTAGCAAATGGTTACCTATTTGTTCTTCTTTTGGCTTTTCCAGGTTAGGGGTTTCCACAGCAGAACTCTGGTCTGCTAATGATTGGCAGTAGATTTTTACAGTGCCCGAGGTGCCAGCTCAACACCCAATCTTTAACAAAGGCATGCCCATTTACACATGTCATTCGAACACCACTCGACTGCGGGGAGAACATGCAGACTCCACACAGAAGGCACTCCGGCCGAGAATCAAACAGGAGAACCTGTTGCTGTGAGACAACAGTGTTACAGCTGCACCACCACGGCACTATACCTGTCAAAAAATAAATTACTTACCACCATCATAACCCAAAGGGCTGTCTAGAAGCAACAGTCTTGAATGAATATGCCACTTTTCCTCAACAACTCTGCCAAGAGATCATTCCAGGATTGTCAAGATACAAAACATAGCCACAGACCTTAACAAACTCCACTTAAGCACCTGAACACAATAACTCTACCTCAACATCGAACCCCCCCATTGAATCCATTTTCTAAAATCCCCCTAAATCCTAATGCAGAAGTTAAACAAAAATAAAAAATCCCCTACAAGTAAATATTTAACTAATAAAAAATCTAAAGGTTTTTACCTTACCTTTTCAGCATGACTTGTAAACAAATGGTGAAACAAAAGTCCCACAAAGGACAAAAACTCCAACTCTCATCAAAGAACAAATAAAAATAAGGGAAAAAATATGTCACTGCCCCAAAATAATGAAGTCTCAGGTAATCTAATGTAGATAAACCCCAATCCCTTCATTAAAACCTGATCACAAAATGTATTTACTTAGTGCTATTCTACAAAAAGAGACTGCATAAAACATGTCTTAGAAGAAACATGGTTGTGTGTGTATGTGTGTGTATGCATATGTGTGTGTGTGTGTGTGTGTGTGTGTGTGTGTGTGTGTGTGTGTGTGTGTGTGTGTGTGTGTGTGTGTGTGTGTGTGTGTGTGTGTGTGTGTGGGTGGTTGGGGTGGCGGGGGGATTGTGATTGTCCAAGTCTCATTCATGCAGATAAGTAGTATCCAACTCTTATACTGACCCTGTGAACCATTACGACCCTCCAAGGGGTATTACTAAGCAAGCTGGCAAATGTCTATATCTATATCTATATACGTATGCATGCGCACACACACACACACACACATATATATATATATGTGTGTGTGTGTGTGTGTGTGTGTGTGTGT
The DNA here is from genome assembly GCF_019279795.1 of Protopterus annectens. Lineage (NCBI taxonomy): Eukaryota > Metazoa > Chordata > Ceratodontiformes > Protopteridae > Protopterus > Protopterus annectens. The sequence goes on along the minus strand of NC_056732.1, from coordinate 428,520,463 downwards.
GTGTGTGTGTGTGTGTGTGTGTGTGTGTGTGTGTGTGTGTGTGTGTGTGTGTGTGTGTGTGTGTGTGTATATATATATATATATATATATATATATATATATATATATATATATATATATGATGGACAGAAGGAAGGTTGATATATTGTGTGTACAAGAGACCAGGTGGAAGGGAAGTAAGGCCAAGTGGATTGGCGGTGGGTTCAAATTGTTCTATCATGGTGTGGATGGGAGGAGAAATGGGGTAGGAATTATCCTGAAGGAACAGTATCCCAAGAGTGTTTTGGAGGTGAAAATAGTGTCGGAAAAAGAGTGATGTTTTTTAAGCAGGAAATTGATGGTGTAATGATGAATGTTGTTAGTGCATATGCTCCGCAAGTTGGGTGTGTGATGGATGAGAAAGAAAAATTTTGGAGTGAGTTGGATGAAGTGGTGATGACTGTACCCAAGGGTGAGAGAGTGGTGATTGGAGCAGATTTCAATGGGCATGTTGGTGAAGGGAACAGAGGGGATGAGGAAGTGATGGGTAGGTATGGTGTTAAGGAAAGGAATGCAGAAGGTCAGATGGCAGTGGATTTTGCAAAAAGGATGGACATGGCTGTGATGAATAAGTATTTTAACAAGAGGGAGGAACATAGGGTGACATACAAGAGTGGAGGGAGATGCACACAGGAGGATATTATCCTATGCAGGAGGGCCAGTTTGAAGGAGATTGGAGACTGTAAAGTGGGGATGGGGGAAAGTGTAGTTAGGCAGCATAGAATGGTGGTCTGTAGAATGACATTGGTGATCAAGAAGAGGAAGAGGATTGTGAGGGCAGCACCAAAGATCAAATGGTGGAAATTGAAAAAGGGTGATTGTGAGGCGGAGTTCAGGGAAGAGTTAAGACAGGCACTGGGTGGCAGTAAAGTGTTACAGAATAGCTGGGTAACTACAGCAGAGCTAGTAAGGGAGATGGCTAGAAAGGTGCTTGGTATGACATTTGGACAGAGGAAGGACAACAAGGAGACATGGTGGTGGAATGAGTAAGTACAGGAGAGTATACAGAGAAAGAGGTTGGCAAAGAAGAAGTGGGATTGAGAGATGAAGAAAGTTCACAGGAGTATAAGGAGATGAGGTGCATGGTAAAGAGAGAGGTGGTGAAGGCTAAGGATAGGGCATATGAAGAGTTGTATAAAAGGTTGGACACTAAGGAGGGAGAAAAGGACCTGTACCGATTGGCTAGACAGAGGGACCGAGCTAGGAAAGATGTGCAGCAGGTAAGGGTGATAAAGGGTAATGAGGGAAACATACTCACAAGTGAGGAGAGTGTGTTGAGCAGATGGAAAGAGTACTTTGAGGGGCTGATGAATGAAGAGAATGAGAGAGAGAGATGGCTGGATGATGTGGGGATAGTAAATCAGGAAGTGCAATGGATTAGCAAGGACGAAGTAAGGATAGCTATGAAGAGGTTGAAGAATGGAAAGGCTGGCCCAGATGACCTACCTGTGGAAGCATGGAGGTGTTTAGGAGAAATGGCAGTGGAATTTTTAACCAGATTGTTTAAAGAAATCTTGAAAAGTGAGAGGATGCTTGAGGAGTGGAGAAAAAGTGTTTTGGTACTGATTTTTAAGAATAAGGTTGATGTGCAGAGCTGTAGTAACTACAGAGGGATAAAACTGATCAGTCACAGCATGAAATTATGGGAAAGAGTAGTGGAAGCTAGGTTAAGAAGGGATGTGATGATTAGTGATCAGCAGTATGGTTTCATGTCAGGAAAGAGCTCTACAGATGCGATGTTTGCTCTGAGAGAGTTGATGGAGAAGTACAGAGAAGGTCAGAAGGAGTTGCATTGTGTCTTTGTAGACTTAGAGAAAGCATATGACAGGGTGCCTAAAGAGAAGTTGTGGTACTGTATGAGGAAGTCGGGAGTGGCAGAGCAGTATGTAAGAGTGGTACAGGATATGTACAAGGGTAGTGTGACAGTGGTGAGATCTGCAGTGGGAGTGACAGATGCGTTTAAGGTGGAGGTGGGGTTATATCAAGGATCAGCTCTGAGCCCTTTCTTATTTGCAGTGGTGATGGACAGGTTGACAGATGAAATCAGACAGGTGGCCCCGTGGACTATGATGTTTGCAGATGACATTGTGATATGTAGTGAGAGTAGGGAACGGGTTGAGGAGACCCCTGGAAAGGTGGAGATATGCTCTAGAGAGGAGAGGAATGAAGGTCAGCAGGACTAAGAATATATGTGTGTGAATGAGAGGGAGGATAGAGGAATGGTGAGGATGCAGGGAGTAGAGTTGGTAAAGGTGGATGAGTTTAAGTACTTGGGATCAACAGTTCAGAGTAATTATGAGTGTGGAAGAGAGGTGAAGAAGAGAGTACAGGCAGGGTAGAATGGGTGGAGAAGAGTGTCAGGAGTGATTTGTGACAGACAAGTACCAGTAAGAGTGAAAGGGAAGGTCTACAAAGGGTTAGTGAGACCAGCTATGTTATATGGGTTGGAGACATTGGCAGTGACAAAAAGGCAGGAGTCAGAGCTGGATGTGGCAGAGTTAAAGATGTTAAGATTTGCACTGGGTGTTATGAGGGTAGACAGGATTAGGAATAAGTATATTAGAGGGTAAGCCCAAGTTGGACCGTTTGAAGACAAAGCTGGAGAGGTGAGATTACGTTGGTTTGGGCATGTGCTGAGGAGGGATGCTGGGTATATTGGGAAAAGGATGCTAAGGGTGAAGCTGCCAGGTAAGAGGAAAAGAGGAAGGCCTAAGATACAGTTTATGGATGTGGTTAGAGAGGACATGCAGGTGGTTGGTGTGACAGAGCCAGATGCAGAGGACAGGAAGAAATGGAAACAGGTGATCCGCTGTGGCAACCCCTAACCGGGAAAAGCCGAATGAAGAAGAAGATATATATACATGCATATATATATATATATATATATATATATATATATATATATATATATATATATGGACAAACTTTAAATGAAATATCCAAATATTGACATTCACAAAGTCAGCCACAAAACTTTAACTTTGCAAATGTCGACACATAACTACACATGCACTGAGCAACCATCTCAGCACATGCAAAACATCCATTAAAGAATATAATAAAACATCATTGTTTGCAAACCTCCTGCTAATTATATATACTAACTCTGAGACTGCACGATGTTGTGGAAAGGGCACAGTTCCCTACCACCACGAGAATTCTGTGATCTTGCACATCTGTTGACCATCTGTGTAGTCGACTATATATATATATATATATATATATGTATACATCTGTATACTCTCACAGCAGGGCTAGCCACCTAGGGTGTAAATCTTGTTTCTAGATGATTGTCACTGTTAAAGTGACACCCTGACCCCATTTTTAAAAATTGCCACAATATTGCAAGCAAAATAAAGAAATGCTGCACTCCATATTCTGTCTATCTTATACGGGGTACTTTTATTAGTGCACTTTTCTTCAAATCCGTATACTAAAACCTGTTCACAACATTTATTTACCTGCTTTCAAGCTATTCATTCAGTATTTGCACAAATCAAGTTTTTTCTTTAACTCTCACATCTTTATAAAACTGTTAGCTTATACCAACAATACAAGGTGATTTTTTTTCTATTTCATCTTCAGTGGCATATCTAGTTTTTCCACTGTTATATTCTTATTTAACTGATAATTTTGCCCTTTACTTAATCAGTTAACACCTCACCTCATAACTAGTTCACTATCATCTGCTTTATACATCTATTCTTGCATTCCACTATGATCATCTTTTTTATTATGTGTATCAACACCATTTCCTTTTTCTGTACCTTTTCAGCCATAAAATAAGTATCTCCTTCCCTTTTTACTCATTAAAATATTACTTTATTATCCTTTCTTTAATTACTCCCTTAGTCTTGTCATTAAAGTCTCTTTCCTTTATAAAGTAATGCACATATTTTAATTCTACTAAAACCCCATAATTGTCACTTAATATTTAATCCTTTTTTTCCTTATTAACCAACTTGATTTTAATTTGCAAATTTAATTGACCCCATTGTATAATTTATTTGCATTATTTTATTTTTTGGACAATTTTATCTTACAACTTGCTTAATTTATAGTTGATTTCAGCTGTTAGTTTTAAGTGCACATTTATCCCAGTGTATTTCATTACATCCTCACCCTGTCAGTAGTATTAGTTTGTGCATATATTACAGTAAGGTACACTGGCCTCTCCCTGTCTGTAACACTACAACTCTCCCAGGTCTAATTATAATGAAATCATCTACCTTAATGTGTGTGTTTCCAGTCAGTATAACAGTTTAACAGCATTCCTGTCTGCTCAATGAACCTATTCATTATCAATACAAGTTATGACACTTTTTTTGTTTAATTGGATGAAACAAATGTATCCAAGAGACAAACCAGATCAAAGTTTAAAATCTCTCACTGTTTAGACCCTACATGACATCTTAAATGAATTTTTGATGTGCTTCACGTTTTGGCTTGTGTAAGTTGCCCTTACATTTTCCACTGTCTTTTTTGTCTTCTTTATCCCTGTCTTACTTTGTTTCCAGTTGTATTACCCTCTTTCTGTTCCATAATGTATTTAAAATATCCCTCCCCTTCTGTATTTCTTACTATATAGAATGTCTATCAATGCTTTCATCTTCAAACAATTCCAAGGTTTCATTCAGTAGTTATTCTTTTACTTCCTTTTGTGCATTTCTTTTACACCTCAGTACCACTAAGGGTGTTGTCAACATTTTCACCATTCTTTACACGCTTTGTTTGTGCATTTTCCTCACACATCAGTACCACTAATAGTGTTAACATTTTCATCATCCTTGACTGCTTTATTGTTTGTGCATTTCCCTCACACCTCAGTACCACTAAAAACATTTTCACCATTGTTTACATGCTTTGTTGTTTGTGCATTTCCCTCACACATCAGTACTACTAACTGCAACATTTTCACCATCTTTTACATGCTTTGTTGTTTGTGCATTTCCCTCACACCTCAGTACCACTAATAGTGTTGTCAATATTTTCACCATCCTTTACTATCTTTGTTGTTGGTGCATTTCCCTCACACCTCAGTGCCAGTAATAGTGTTGTCAATATTTTCACCATCCTTTACTATCTTTGTTGTTTGTGCATTTCCCTCACACCTCAGTACCACTAATAGTGTTGTCGATATTTTCGCCATCCTTTACTATCTTTGCTATTTGTGCATTTCCCTCACACCTCAGTGCCAGTAATAGTGTTGTCAATATTTTCACCATCCTTTACTATCTTTGTTGTTTGTGCATTCCCCTCACACCTCAGTGCCAGTAATAGTGTTGTCAATATTTTCACCATCCTTTACTATCTTTGTTGTTTGTGCATTTCCCTCACACCTCAGTACCACTAGTAGAGTTGTCAATATTTTCACCATCCTTTACTGTCTTTGTTGTTTGTGCATTTCCCTCACACCTCAGTACCACTAATAGTGTTGTCAATATTTTCACCATCCTTTACTATCTTTGTTGTTTGTGCATTTCCCTCACACCTCAGTGCCAGTAATAACATTGTCAACATTTTCACCATCTTTTACTTGCTCTGTTGATTGTTGCTGTTTAGTACCCAGCCATACATTTCATAATGCATTTTTTATATTGAATGGTTCATAGGTTCATAGGTTCATACTAGGCTATCTGCCCTAGGGCATTTATAAGCCTAGCCAGAATGTGTTTGGCTTTCGCCACCCATTTTAAATTTATTTTGCTGTGCCCTTTTTCGAGGTTACTATACTGTGCCTCTGTCTAACAGTGACACAGAAGTGATACCCGGGGTAAACCTATGATCTCCCATCCACTCATTAAGATTCCTCTTGAAGAGAGTCAATGAGGGACTCTGCCTAACCTGGACTGGGATTTTATTCCAGAGTGAAGGGAGCCTCTGGGTTATGAATCTGTCCCTCCAGCATGTCCTATTTATTTCAGTGCTGAGGTTCAAGTCTCTCGAGTGCGTAGCTCGATAGGATTTGGATTTTCTGAGGTGCAGCATGTCCATTAATTCCGGGTTGGACATGGCTTTATACGTCAGGCACAGATTGCCTCTGAACAGGCGGTATGCCACTGAGTAGAGCTGGAGTTTCTTTAACCGGACAGCATATGGCATCTGTTTGAGCCCTTTGATCCTCTTGGTGAGGTACTTTTGGGGTCTTTGCAGTTGCTGCAGGTGTCTGGTAAGGTACATCCCAAAAGGGGCATTGTACTCAGTTATGGGCCTGATGAGGGATGAGTAAAGAGGCACGATGACCTCCCCTGATCTGAATGTGAATCCCTTCATGATTAGGTGGGCTATATAAAATGTTTTTCTAACCACTTTGGCCATGTGGTTGTCAAATGAGAGATTGCTATCAACTTGGGTCCCCAGGTCCCTAATTACTTCTTCTGTACTTAATGGATTACCACCTATGTGGTAATTTGTGGGCACTTTGTTTTTGCCAAAGGGGATGACTATACACTTTTTGGCATTTAGCTTGAGGCCATGGCTCTGGCACCAGTTGTCTGTTTCTATGAGGCCCTTTTGGAGGATGCTTGTGTCGGCTGGAGAGTCAATTATGACGCCCAGTTTGCAGTCATCTCCGAACTTGGTCAGCCACAGTCCTTCCATGTTGGCCTGTACCTCCGAGAAATATATACCGAACAAGAGAGGTCCCAGGACTGAGCCTTGTGGGACACCACTTCTAACTGGTTTGGAGTCTGACATGGCTCCAGCAATTCTAACCATGTGGGTTCTGTCCTTGAGCCAGTTTGCAATCCATCTACTGACATAGGGGTTTATGTTTAAGCTGGTGAGCTTATCTATAATGCCCAAGTGGGGTATTGTATCGAAGGCTTTTGCGAGGTCCAGGTAGGCTGTGTGGACCACCTTCCCCTCGTCAATGGCCTTGGTGACTGTTTCAAAGAAATCAACCAGGTTTAAGAGGCAGGATCTGCCCTTAACAAAGCCGAACTGAGTAGGATCCAGTGTCTGTAGGTCCCCAATATATTTATTTATGAGGTCCATGATGATCCTTTCCATAGCTTTGCAGACCAAACTAGTCAGGCTTATGGGGCGATAGTTTCCAGGATCCGTTGAGGCACCACCTTTATCGAGAGGGACCACTGTTGCTGTACGCCACTCTTTGGGCACATATCCTGTAGTAAGGCTGAGATTGGACAGTAGTTTTATGTTTGGGTTTAGCTCTTCTTGGATTTCATGTAGGACGCAGCCCGGGACACAGTCTGGTCCCATTGATGCTGTGTTTTTTGCTTTGGAGAGGGCGGCTCTTACCTGAGCATCTGAGATGCCAGGGGGGCAGCACTCTGCTGGGATAGATATTTGCCCTTTTGGTGGGGGGGGGGTTTGCGCTGAACCTGTCAGCTAGGATGTTGGCAATGTCTGTGGGTTCAGTGTATTTTTTGTCATTTTGGACTAATTCTGAGCATATCTGGGAATTACTCCCCAGGTTCCTAACATAACTAAAGAAAGCCTTGTGATTATCCTTAGTGTCCTGTGCAATTTTTCTCTCGAAGCTGGCCTTAGACAATTTTATGAGTGTCCGTAGTTTTTTTGCTAATACTGATCAGTGATGCCTTCCCCTTTTGGGATTTTGCTCTATGATTTAGTAGCTTCCTCCTTCTATTGTATAGTTTGTTTATGGCTGGGGTCCACCAGACAGGACGTCTGACTTTGGAGGATTGGGTCTTGGTTTTATTTGGGATCGCATGATCCATGCATTCCTGAAGGTGTTCATAGAATGCTTTTATAAAGGATTCTGCGGTCTGGGCCGTATTTTCCACAGTCCCGGGGGCTTTGAAGGATTCCACCTTGGTTTTGAGGAGTGTGAAATTTGCTTTAGAGAAGTTTTTCACTGTGGTTTTCTGGGTAGGGGGTGGGGTCGGGATGTGAATATCCAGTGAGATTAGTTTATTGTCTGATCTTACCAGTGAGGGATACATTTCTGGTCTGGAGCATAGAGTCCCCATGTTGGTGATGATCAGGTCCAGTATGTTTTCCCCTCTTGTGGGAGTGGTAACAAGTTGTTCCATAGCATTTGAGTTTATAAATTCTAGGAACCTTTGGGCTAGGGTGTTGGAGCTAGAGTAATGCTCCCAGTCTATGTTTGGGTAGTTGAAGTCACCCAATATAATGGTGTTTGGAGAGACCTTCATATTTTCCAGTGTTCTCAGAAAGGCCGAGTGGGGTTCCTGGGTTTGGGAGGGTGGTCTGTAGCAGGCTATAAACTGGAAGGCAGTTTTACCCACTGTTAGTTGCACATGGATAGTCTCTGATGCTTCGTGCTTTGCCACCAACCTGGAGGTGGGGGTATCTTTGATGAATATCGATACTCCCCCTCCTTTTGTGGTTCGGTCCAAGTTTTGGGGCCGAAAAGCATGGTATGAGGTATAACCTGGTAGTGCTGGGGTGCTCTCGGGAGCCCTCAACCAGGTTTCTGTTACTGCACAGATATCGATGTTCTCCATGCTAAGGAGAGTTTCGAGTGCATGCATCTTGAGGTTTAGACTTCTGGCGTTGAGTAGCATTACTCTTAGTTTCTTATCCCTTGTGATACCTATGGAGGTGGGTTTGTCTTTTGTGCCTTGCCTAAAAAATGCACTATGGGGGTAGCAAGAGCCTTTGCCAATATCCGAAAGCCCAGCGGTGACAGGTGCAAGCCGTCCCTAGCGAAGCATCGTGGCTTGTCGAGCATATCATCCCAAGCTGACAGGCATTGGATCCCCTTTGAATGACACCAGTACTTAAGCCAATTGTTGAAATTGATCATCTTGTCTTCATATTGTGGCATCATTCTTGGTGAGGGTAAGATGCTACTCAAGGTCAGGGTCATATCGGCCTGGGCTACATGCTCAGAGAGCTCCTTTATGTCTCTTTTCATGTAGTTCAGGGAGGTACGTCTCAGGTCATTCACACCAGCATGGACAATGACTGAGTCATATTTGTACTTGCCTTGGAGTGACCTGAGTGCTTGTGTTATGTGGCGGATCCTAGCGCCCGACAGGCTGCTCTCCGTGACCCTCTCCTTGCTCAGCCTGGTGAGCGGGACGTCAGTGTGCCTGACGATAGAGTCACCTATTACAAGTGTATCAGGTGTGTTGCTTAGTCTTAAGGGCTGTGACTGTTCAGCACACTGGCTTTGCGAGATATGTGTTGCACGTGTTTTGTTTTGGGGTAGCGGTTGCTTGGGTGTCTGCTTTGGAGGTCTCTGCTGCTTAGGCAGATCTTTATTTAGAGCCTCCGAGTATGTTTTTGTGTGATTATGTGTTTGGTTTGCTGTCGTGGTAGGTTTATGTGAGACTGGAATTGTAGTGAGTGTGGTTTCCTTCTCCTCCTGACTGGTTATGCCAGTACTGAGTTGAGAGAGCTTAGCCTCCAGTTTGGCTATATGGTTGCATCTCTCACATGTGTTGGAATTTGTTGGGAGGAGAAGAGGGTTGTCTGTGTACATGAGGCAGTTGTAACATTGCCTCAAGATTCACAGATTCACCAACTGGACCAGAGAGGAGATTGACAACTGACCTTTGGACATGCTAGAATAATATTGGGAATTCCTTAATAATTGAAAACAAGGGCCAGTGGGGAGTGAGGGTGTAGTGCTTTTAATTTTTAGTGCTGACTTATGTAATTGCTTTAGCGAGCAAGTACCAGGTAACTTAAGTGCAATGTGTTGCAGGTAAATTAAATGCAAAAACAACAAACAGTAACTTTCTTTCAAGTGAAACAAGGAAATGAGTACAGTAAGCAATGCAGATATTACTAGTGATCCACAGAAGCGCTGAGAAGCCGCGTATTAGGTGGAATTAGCGTTCCAGGGAAATAACAAGCAAACAAACAACAAGCATATAAACAAAGCTAGATTCAGCAGGCCTGGATCTAGTCTATGCTACAGAAAACAAGGTGTACCAATTTCAGTAAGATACAGTTCAAATATTCAGGCACTATAAACCTTTAACCAGAAATTCCCAGCTCAGAAGGGCAGAGTCCAGCCTCTTCTCCCACAAAAACTGGCCTGAAGCCCAAGTGCTTAAACCAGAACTAATACACTTTAAGAATAACAGACACTGGGCTCTCAATCAGCAGTTCCCAACTTAGAAGGATGAAAGCTACCTGTCCTACCACCACAGTGCATGCCACAAACCTTCCTAATGTAAAACAACTGGTCTGAAGCCCAAGTGCTTAATCCAAAAGACTTAGAATGATAGCTACACTTTAATCAAGTTACTACCAAGCAGTAATAAATACAATTGAATACTTTAGAGAATGCCTGGATTAGTGCTCAAGTTACACAAACAAAGCTAGATCCAGCAGGCCCCAATCCAGTCTATGCCACAGCAAACAAGGCGCACCAACTTCAGTAAGAAGCAGTTCAGATATGCATGCACTATAAGCCTTTAACCAGAAATTCCCAGCTCAGAAGGGCAGAGTCCAGCCTCTCCTCCCACAAGAGTGCAGACCACGAACCCTCTTAATGTAAAATAACTGGCCTGAAAGCCCAAGTGCTTAAACCAGAATTAATACACTTTTAGAATAACAGACACTGACAATCAGCAGTTCCCAACCTAGAAGGATGTAGGCTACCTGTTCTGCCACTACAGTGCAGACCACAAACCCTCTCAGTGCAAAATAACTGGTCTGAAGCCCAAGTGTTTAAACCAAAAGGCTTAGAATGAGTTACACCAAGCAGTAATAAATACAATTGAGTACTTTTAAGATGATGCAAAAGTAAAATAAAGTAGGTAGAAACACAGTACCTTCGTTGAAGGTTGTGTGTCAGGGCTGGTAACTCGGCATGTAAAAATCAACTACCAATCATTAGCGGACTGGAGTTCCGCTGTGGCGACCCCTAACCGGGAAAAGCTGAAAGACACAACAACAACAACTAGTTTCCTGAAACTGTAGCCACCACATTTTTAGGCATGAAAAAACATGCTTGCGGTTGGTTCCATTTATACAAGAAATCTTTATAACCATTAGCTATCAAAGTATTTGGTAAATGGCAACTGTTTTGCTCTGTCTTATGAAATTAATCCCATGTTTCAAAACCATTAGTTCAACTATTTGTCTCATCAGTGAATTCATTATCTGGTTAATCTTCTTCTTTCGGCTTTTCCCGGTTAGGGGTCGCCACAGCGGATCACCTGTCCACTCATGATTGGCAGTGGAGTTTTACGGTGTTGAGTTGCCAACCCAGTGCCCAACCTTCCACAGAAGGCACACACATGCAGGTACGCATGCCTTAGGGCCAATTTTGAGTATGCAATTCACTTACAGCACGTCTTTGGGATGTAGGACGAAACCGGAGCACCTGGAGGAAACCCACGCGACCACAGGGAGGACATGTAGAATCCGCACAGAATGTACCCCGCCAAGGATCAAACCAGAGAACCTCTTGCTGTGACGCGGCAACGCTAACCACTGCACCACTGTGGCCACCCATTATTTGGTTAATAATATGCAGTTTTCTTTTTATGTGCCGATTGATATTATTAATAATATAGGTCTTCTAAAGCACACAATACACAGGTTTTGAAAAACAAGAAATAGACCTAGAAACACTAATTTTGAATGTCATATCTAGAAAAGTCCCAACTCTAATGTATGTGACAGAACCCACTTTGTGCAATGGTTTTGCAATCTTATCTCAAGCAATGTATATATGAAGTTTATTTTCAGTCTTATGCATTATGCAAATTGCTGGTCATTAGCAAGGAGATATTTTCTCTCACTTACTGATGCAGGGCATTCATTGTGTGTTACTCTGGTACTTCTGCCTTTCATGGCTGCAGTTATAAAGTCATTACTATACCTCTTCAAGAAGCTCATGCTCCCAGCTCCTTCTCAGTCATTCTAGATATTATGTGTTGAAGTAGAATTCCTTGGCATTTGTTACTGTGAAACCTGACCTCCCAGCTAAAATGTTTTGCGCATCACATTTTCCCATGATGCTGCATGATCCACATATGGTTCAAGTTGATTAATCACTCATAATGAAACTCTATCCTCAATTCTCCTTGTTCCATATCAGTAATTACAGAATCTCTGCATTTTTTCCTTAATTGCATTAGTCTGCATACTCATTATTATCCCCTGACCCTTAGACTCCACACCACAAACACATACACACACACACCACACACACCACACACACACACACACACACACACACACACACACACACACACACACACACACGCACGCACACACACACACACACACACACATAGACACATTCCTGCTCCTCGACATCTTTGCATAACACTCAGAGAATTTCCCTATTTCCACACTCAGAAAAAAATAGGGGAGTTTATCTAGTGTCTAATCAGCATGAATATGTCCACCTCCAGTCTCCCCTGAAAATAGACCACATGCTTATTGGGACTAACCCAGCCAACAAAAACACACATCCATGTTTACATAAAAATAATAAATAAATGCAAACTATCAAAAAAAGGAATACGTAAACAAACAAGTATGTATTCATTACCTCAGTGGTTACATGGGTTAAGTTTTGAACTGAAGTATAGATGGCCGTGGGTTTTACTCCAAAGACTGCATACTTTTGAGAGCTGGTATACTGGTTAATGTTTTTAACTCCCAGACCCAAGGTATAGGGTTTGATCCCCTCCTGTGGAAAGGAAAGTGGCTAAGCTTAGAATGGCCTATTAAGAAAGCTAGCCTAGTAATTAGCTATGAACTTATGGTAACTATCATATTGACAACAGACCCCTTAGAACTGACCCAGTAATCAGGGACTTAGGGACACACATAGTTAGTAATCTAGCCTTTGACCATCACGTGTCTACAGTACTTTGGAAATCCTTTTGTGTTGTGCAACTTATAAACAAAAGCATGGCATCTAAGTCCAAGGAAGTCATTGTTCCCCTGTATTCAGCATTCCTCAGACCTATCATTGAGTACAATGCCCCCTGTGGTATGTACCTAACCTGCATATTCAACAACTGAAATGTCCATAGAGGTTCCTCACTAAAAGAATACAAGGCTTAAGTAAAATGTCCTATGCAGACCACCTCAAGGCTCTACCCCTGTATTCTATCTCCTACAGGATTTTGAGGGGAAAGCTATGCCTGACATACAAGGCATTGTCAGACCCCACTCTGATGGACCTCCTGCATATCCGCAAAACTAACAGCACCAGAATTACCCATTCTAAAGAATTAAACCTTGCCTACCATATAAATAGGACCTGCTGGAGAGACAGGTATGTATCCCAGAGATTACTCTGGAATAGGCTCCCTAGCCATGGGAAACAGAGTTCCTCCCTAACCCAATTCAAGTGCAACTTGGACAATTGGATGGGAAACTGGAAATGCATCCATGGTTTGGCACCCATGTCTGTAATGGACAGAGGTAACCTGTAAATGGTTCAATTCCCAGGCCCATGCTTACACTTGTCAAGGGTATTAGCACTTGTCAGAGATTTGGGATGCATGGCTAGGCTTAAAAATGCCCTTGTGGTCATTAGCCTAGTAAACACCTATGAATATATGAACCTTCAGACCAGAAATCACTTTTAACATTTTATGTATTCATATCATGTCTCCCTGCTCCTACATCATCATGGGTGTATTTCTCAGTAACCATTCACAAGGTATGACCTCGTTTCTCCTTTTATGCTTTTCATAATCATCAATATCTTCTGACATTCCCAACACAACTCTTCTGATTTCTTAAAGGCATTTGTTCTTTCACCTACATAGCTATCTATGTAAGTATCTATCTACTTACCTGCCAAACTAACCTAACTAGCTACATAGAATTATATGAACCTCCGTCAACTGAAATACTAATTAACATATAACGGATCACAAAAAAACTATAAACAGCAAAAGCTATCTCATATAGATAACAGTGAACCAAATCTTATTACAAAAGAAAATGCATTTTTTTGCTCTTTTGATCTAGTAGCCACATCCCAGCCAATCAGAAAATTACATTCACAGATACTCAGAGAAACCATCATACTCATCTAAAAGACACTCTGGTGTTGACACTCCTTTATACCATGAC